>NW_027450176.1:42731-87749 GCF_964194025.1 Convolutriloba macropyga | reverse complement strand
AAAAAACATAAGAATATTAATCAGCAAAAAAAACAATACCACAAGAGTTGCTGTGCTAAAATTCTCCTGATACAACAGAATAATTGGATTCCAATTGTTTTTTTCAAGGTGGGGTTTTGCTACATCATACCATTTCTACCACGAGAAGCTGTTATTTTGTTGCTCCGACCCCCCTTTTATGGGGGAGGGAGGAACTATATACTCAAATGAGCTTTTTGTTCAGTCAATTTTGGCCGATCGATATATTGATCGTAGATAATTGTGAGTGGTATCAGTAGAAAGCACGTACACCGCAGCATATGGAATTAAAAGGATTTTTTCGAGTTTCGTTCTTTACAGGGAGTTTTTGAGGATTAAAATTTTGTAAATGTTCGACAGTTTTTATTCACATTTTCCGTAATTTTCGCTAAAAATTGGCTCAATTTTGCTAATATGATTAAAAGTATGTTTACATTTCTCAAGATAGAGGGTTATTGCTCTGTTGAAGATGGAATTTGTTCCTGAATTCTTCGACTGAAGTTCTCTTTTGGCTAAAAATATTGATAAAATTTTCAAAATTCGAACTTTTTTCATCAAAATTGGCACAAAGTATTGTTTACGTTTGCAAAAGTAGAGACCAAGAAACCGCTGACATAATCTCTTTAAACTCCAAAAGAGAGCAGATTGAAATTCAACGCACTAAAAAATTCTTCTGGAATAAAAATGTAGCCGTTTCTTTGCCAATTTAACTCATTAATTATACATATTACATAGTTATTTTTGTGATTTTTGAAAGATTCGACTCAAAATTGATCTAGTTTACAAATATTTGGAACAGCTGTGTTGTTTTTCAGTGGGCGGCAGAATAAGAGATAGGTTTGATCTCCTCATTGGTTCTTAAAATCAGAAGTTCTTCGATTTTTTTTTTGGGCGATGCATTTTATTCAAAAAATTTTGGCTTGATTTTTTAAGGTTAAATGACGACAAAATTTCAATTCAAGGCTGCCTTAAGGGCTGCTGCAGCTCCCAATTACGTGAAAATGAGATAATTTGTGTTCCAAGAAAATTTATTGGTTTTTAAGGCTTTGACAAAGAGTTTTAGTAATTTTTAATTGAAATCTAGTGTTTTGCCAAATTTTGTTATTTTTTACAGTCTCATTGATTTAGGTCTAACTGATCAATGACCCAAATGGCTTCCTCAAGAGGGGTAAATGAATTCATAAATAATTTCGGTTTTACCTAACATTTCTTATGGCATTGAATATGATTGATGTATCAAAATTTCAGAGAATTTTGAACTTATCAATATTTTTTATCTCATTCCTGTCATTTTTTAGCTTATTCTCAGGAAAAACAGGTCCAATTTATTAAGTACAATAAAAAAGGTCCAAAAATACAGAACCTAAACGTTTGTGTTTTTCCTTTTCAAAAACGGCTGTCTGGTTTTGGCATAACAAGTTTTCATACAAAATTTTGTGAGTTTTGAGCATTATTTCACATATTTGATGTTTTTCTATTTGTTTGTTATATTATCATATTAAATGAAAAATCCAATTGCTAAAAACGTTTAAAATGCGCAACGGAACACATTTGTTGCTCTTTTAAATTATCTTTGTCTGGGCTGCCACACCGTTTTCTTGCAGATTTTAGTAGAAATTTTTTTTAAAACTCGCCCTCTATTTGTTGCAACTTTTTGGTGTCGTATGCCATATATTGGGTAATAACAAATTTCAGTGGCGCACTATAGATATATAAATGAATTCATTAACTGATATCGGTTTATAGATGATGATTTCGATTGACTTTCAAACTATTTTTTTCAAAAGAATTAAATATATTCTTCAATATTTCCGTTTGAGTTCCGGTTTTCTTTATTTTTCCGCCTCTTACAATTTTGTATCATATTCGTAAATTAGTCTCATTGTTGGGAGATTTTGTTAATTTTTGCCGGACAAAACGATAATTTCTCTGTTCATTAAACGTTTTGACTGATGTCTTTAGGGTTCAGTCATATTGTATCAGAAGAATTTTGTGAGTTTAGATGGTTTTCAAATTTTGTGTTTCCTTTTGGTTGTCGTTTTTGATTGCGATTTCACAAAAAGAGTTCATGATTTTCAATGGAGACGCAGATGAAGAGTTCAATTTCTCGCGGTTAAAATCTAATAATTTGAATGGCTTTAAGACCGTGGTTTCGTAAAGTTGTTTGTGAATTTTTTTAGTTCTGCATGTACATTTTATTATTTTTATGGTCTTATGAATTGTTCTCAACAATAAATAGCGCAACTAATCTTCTAGGCCAATGCAAAATAAATTTTCATTTCCTTTAGTTGAAAGTATTTGCTTGTTATGAATTTCGAAAATAGTTGTTTTTAAAAAAGCAATTGTTTTTTTTAAGTTTGACAATCTTATTTCTGTTAACTTGTAGCTTAGTTTCTACACGCAAGTCACATTCATAATCTAGTCATCTATAAATTGCTTTTCATAACTGTTTTATTTTTCCCAAATACTCTTTGTTCTTGGTACTAGGAATTTTCATAAAATATTTGCGATTTTTGCTTATTTGCCAAAATTTCTGCCATTTTTGCAAATATATATATATATATATATATATATATATATATTGAAGATTTTACTTTTTTTTCACAGTATCACAATAATGGGCGTATCTTTTTTGCCATTCCAAAACAAAACTCTATTAAAAACTGAAAGTTCTTTGTGAACAGCTTGATTTTTAATTGGCTGGGACACCTTTTCGAGCAAGTTTGGAACTTTTCATTTTTCCATGGGTTTTTTGTTCTTTGTTGTCCTATGACACATCCCGGATAATGAAAGGTCTGCACCTTTTTCTATGGAGCTTTAAATTATTCTCTCAAAGATTTCAGTTGATACATAATGATGTTAATCAGTTTGGCATTCAATTTTTTTTAAAAAAAGGCAACGTCTTTTTAAAACTTTGCCCATTTGCTCTTTTCTGGTCGACTTGCTATTAAGCCACATTGAGTAGAAGTCCTATATTTTTTCAAATGAAGTACAGGCTTATTTTTTTAGTATAGGTTTAATCTCATGCCATTTTGATTTGGTAATTTTTTGTATTAAAAAATGAACAACCAGTTTTGTTCGTAAATTATAATTGTAAATATTTGATTTTTATCGCTGTCTCTTCTGGTAGTCACATTAAAGACAGGTCTCATCAGCCCTCTAAGGTATATTGCTTTATTCATTTAGTGGTTTCGTGAACGATATGTTAATTTTTTTAATCTCTTCCTTTTTTGGTAGACGATTATGTGAAAAATATAGATGAGCGGGGTCGGAACATTATGTGCGAACGCTCAGTTCCGAGCCTCCTTGTTTGTTTTTTATATATTCAATTTCCTAATTTCCAGATTTTTTAACCCAGAAACAAAAAGTAAAACTAAATTATAAACCATCTCGTCCATGTATTCCTGATTTTTTGTCTATACTTTTTTGTGTTCAGTTAGTTATACCTTCACAATGTTGAGCAGTTTTTCTGTTTTCAATCTGCATTCCAGATTAACATTTATCTGGAGTGACAATTGTATAAACTGATAAACTAGAATTCTTGCCATCTGAAATGTACTCACCATAAAAGACTCGGTCGATAATTTCAGCACCAGAAAGTCGAACATTCTGTTAGTAGGAGCCACATCATGATGAGTATAAATATCAGTGTTGTAGGTATAATCGCCATAAAGGTAATACCAATACTGATATCGATTCATTCCGCTATTTCAAAAAAACTAAAACAAAGTATTTGCATCCCAAATGTTGCGTAATTCAATTGATCTTTTTCTCTCCAGCTAACCTGCTTCAATTAGCTTAAAACTTGACTTCTCGATTTTTTTTAGTTTAGTTTCCGTAATATGGTCCAGACCCACGGCAGAATAATCAAACCAACCTACATCCCGCACAATGGGACCGGGTTATACACAAACTGGTTGTCTGGGACAAAGTTTTCTTCTAGAAAACATCAAATTTTGGCTTCTTTGATCTAACAGATACCCCTTTAGGTTCCTATTGCTGTGTCTATCCCTGAATTTCAATCTGACGGTCTTGCGTACACCAAACGCTTCATCTTTTCCGTCTTGCCAGGGTCTCGTAAAAAAACACTGTGTGACTTGTTTGGTCTGTCTAAGGTTCTGGCAAAGATATGTTTGGCCTTGTAAAGAGTGCTATAGGTCTGTTGTTTGACTGAGGGCCTGGCTATTAGTCCTGCCGTAGTGTATCGAACTCTTGGCAAGCGTAGTGTATCGAGCAAAGATCCTGGTAAGATTCAAAGTACTCTGGCCAAGCTGTCCGTAACGTTTATTTATTTTGACCAAGGGTGGTCAAAATCTGTTTGGTCTGTCTCGTATTTGTCTTCTGCTCTGGTCAGTCTGGAGCCATTTGACCTCTTTATTTGCAATTAGCGATGGAAGGACCTGATATTTAGCTGACAAGTCGTTAAAAGCTATTATCGTCGCAATGAGCGACCAAATTCAGTAAAGTTACCCAAACAAAATGTACGGCTTTTGCGGCATAATGTTATTGCAACACAATGCGATCCGAATTGCGTTTTAACATACTCTTTGAAAAACGCAATAGTTTCAAGTTTAAATCTGAGTTTTGACCAAATGATTTCTGTTTTACAAGAAATGTGAAACATTAAAAACTAAGTTAGAAGGGAAGCGGATTGTGTTGGAAAATTTTTGTACCAAATGAAATTAATTCCCGACGGAATGGAAAACCAAGTGAAATAAGCTTGTTCAAGAATTTCAGATGAAGCATGCACATAAAAATTACGTTGATTAAAACAGACATTCAGACCCGAAACAATTATTGATCCATAACAAATTTTACGTTACGAGCCAGCGCCATTACAAAATAAAGTAGACCATTTGGGCCATTTGACCTCTTTTGTTCAAAAAACTTCTGATACAGGCAAAAAAAATGGCCTAACAGTTTGGAATATGGCAACAGAGGATTGATTATTTAATTTGGCTGCGGTGAAATGTCTTTGTCTTTTGTCAAAATCTACAACATTTTCATTGTTAAATTAATGAGGGGGGGGGGGGGCTGTCTAGTAATTTAAACTCCCAAATCCAGAAATATGTTCTTAAACGTAAGAAAAACGTCGGAATGAGAAAATGGCGTACGTAATTGATCTCTTTTGATCATATCAGGAATCAGTGATTGTGATTTAATGAACTGAATACCCATCAAGGTTCAACAACTTTGTTAAATTTTTGATTGAAAATCTAAAACAAAACTCATATTTGTTCAAATAGCTTTAAAACTTAGCTTATAAGAAAGCCTAAGAAGAAAAGCCAATTTTTTTAGCTTCTTTGGAAAAATTGTCTCCCAAAGATACGTTTGATTTTTCGGCGATTAGAAATTTATGCAGAAAAACTCAAATTTTCGTATGAAAAGAAAACAACTATATCTTAAGTTTCGAACCGACACTTTTTCATACTGAAACATACTGAATACCGAATCTTTTTAGTCAAAACATACCTACAATTTCCTATGTTTAAAACCCAAAATGCCGAACAAACCGAACACGCAGGTAATTTTTTTACAAAATTTCCGTTTGGTAATCTGGATCAAAAGAATTTAAAAAAAATACTACACTCCTTTCTGGACAATTACATAATTGATTCCAATTCTTTTGGAAACTTGTATTGGTAGTATGCTCGATGAAAAAAAAGTGTTTTTTTAAAAAAGAAAGAAACTTTTTTAAGTTACACACAATTAGACAGTTGGTGCGTAAAGTTGGCTTATCAAACCCCCTTTTTTCCTGTTCCTATTGAATGGTCTCAGTATAAGTAACTAAATGAATTTTGAACATATAATCTAATTTTGAATAGCTCTATAACGGTGCTGAAACAGGCAAATTGCCTCATAGCATTCGTTCAGTACGACGCCTTATACTCTATTTGGTTTAATTATCCGAAGCTTGAATATTTGGTACTGAAAACAAATTTATTATTATTATTATCAGGGCTGTTTCATAATTCCAACGTTTAACAGAGCAGAACATCTGTAACATCGAAAATGTGGACAAATGTTGAGACGAAGAATTATCAGTCATTGGTGAACCACAATTCTAATTTGAAAACCGAAATCTTAGGTACAAACAATTCATCGATTACTACGGAAAATGCAGACGATGCGCTGTTATCATGTCTACACTTTTTCTGTTTTTTTTTGCTTTCTGCACATGTTGATCTCACAATTGAAAATGTCTCACTTGAACTAACTGTCCTTTGAACAGAACTTATTGTTCACTGGAACTAAAACCTTGATGTAAAATCTGCTTCGAAGATGATGTAATTTTAATCTGAAAAACTCCTGAACTGACCTGGCCCAATACCTCGGAAATGCTCTTTTTTCTTTTGGAAATTTTCCTGCTTTCCCTGTTGAAACTAAGGCTCAAATCAACATGAACAAAAATGTAAACTTGAAAAGAGTTGACAAGTGAACACTTTGAGAAAGTTACAAGGAAATCGAGCTTAATATTATACAAACGGTCCAGAAATGTGAGAAAACCCGGGTCGAGGTTTGTCAAAAAATGATGTAAGATTAGCGGTGAATAGCGGTGAAAAAAAACTTTTTTCACCGCAAAGCGCCCGCATCTTTTAGCGTTGAATGCGCTGAAAGCGGTGAATTTTTGTAAGAATTGCGTTGAATTTTGCGGTGAAAAATTTTTTTTCACCGCCTTCACCGGAATTCTTACAAAAAAGACACTGTCGTAGAAGGGTTCGAACCTCTACCTCATGCGTGTCACCAACTTCGTAATCCACTGCGCCATCTGTAACTTACTCCAATGATATTTCCTGTGAATATAAGATAAGCGTTGAAATTAGCGCGGTGAATATTTGTAAGATTTGCGACTTTAGCGGTGAAAAATTTTTTTTCACCGCATTCTGCTGGTAGCGGTGAAAATTTTTTTCACCGGATCCTGCTTGTAGCGGTGAAAAATTTCCTTTCACCGCTTAAGCGCTGAAAAACAATTTTTCACCGCTTAAATGTTTTTTTTCACCGCATTCATCGCATTGAACGCAAATCTTACACTTTTATTCAAATTCACCGCAAATCTTACATCTTTTAGCGATTTTTAGCGGTGAAACCTCGACCCGGGAAAGTAAAGCTTTAAAATAACGGCCACACGAAAAACTAATGATCCAATTGTAGAATAATTAATTTATTAGGGAAGAATGCAAATAATCGCAAATTGAATTCGATGAAATAAAAAACGAGATAAATCACCTTTTTGCTCAAATTGACAGGAAAGAATTGTTTACTCTTATGCGTTAAAAACCTTGAGGCCAAATTGAATCTTTTTGATTTCGTTGACTGTAAAAAAGAGAGCAAAGCATGCCATTAAGCCAAAAAGATAAACAATTTTTCTCGCACTGAATGTGCGCATTTTCCTTTCAGAATACTTGTTATATAGAGAATGGCAAAACTAACACGATACAAAGCAGTGCTGCATGATTACTCAATAGTTTATTCTGGTTGCCAGCATAATGCCACCCGCCTCAAAACTTTCAAATTCGAGCTGTCGTGAGGAAACTTGTTTTTCTATTTCAAAAATTCCCCTTTTTGGATTTTAATTTTACTGTTATATACCATTTAAAAGACATGAAATAAAGTCGTGAAATAATCTACTTTAGTGGTTATATGAGCTGAATTTATGACATTTCACAACATGTTAAAGCGGTAAATTTACATAAATTAGCCGTGAAAGTGTTTATCCCGAGACGCGTGTTTGTGTGGCAAAGAAAGTTTAAATATACGTGTCTTGTAGTGTGACTGTTTTTTCACAGAAACTAGGCACAGAAACTATAATTCTAAATTGTTTTACGAATGAGATGTATAACAAGGGTATCTTTGAAATTTTAAATTTAAAAGAAGAACGTTTTATGGCGAAACTTTACAACTCAACAGTTTTAGTGAATACAAACAAAAAATGGCGAAGTTGGACTAATTCAATCGAACTTTGTCAAAAGTTGACTTAGAGAAAAAAGCAGAGCAAATTGCAAATGTCTATCAGGCATTGCAGAAATTGCAAACTCTCCGCTGAAACACTCATAAAATTTTAAAATTTAGTAAAGAAACAGTTCGCTAGATTTTTCAGTTTGTGGTTTCATGAGCTATCAAAATTCAGGACAGTATCGATATATCTCGAACAGCTATATTGGGTTGCCCTCAACTAGTTTTCGTTAATTAAACATAAAATCAGTCTTTTGAAATATTGAATCAAATTGTTTCTCGGCGAACATGGCATTTAAACGTCTGTCATCTAAAAGCAAGTTTTAAGTGTTCCTACCCCAGTCGACAACGAATGGTTATCTTGCAAGATCTTGCAAGATTCTGGCAAAATCTTCCAAGACGATACATCGTCTTGCAAGATTTTCTTCCAAAATCTTGCAAGATCTTGCAAGATAACCCTTTGTCTTGCAAGAATCTTGCAAGATAACCATTCATCTTGCAAATATGCATATAAATGGAACATGATCGAACAAGATCAAAATGAGACGCAAACATTGCTTCCCATCAATTTTTTTACATTGTGATACATAATTACAACCAAAATAGCATCAAATTTGTTTTCTTCCGCTCAAACTAAAAATTGAATCAATTTAGAAAAAGAAAGTAAATTGTTTTCCATAGTAGCAAAACAAAAAAATTTGAAGCACGAATTAATGTAAATAAATGAGAGTAACCAGTATTAATACCAACGGCTGTAATAAAATACAGATATCTGGTATAAATTTTGTTTCAAATGATCTCTGAAAACTCATTCCACTATATTTTGGTAATAGTTTGCGCTAAATGAAAGATAATGCGTCTATAACAGCCAATGATAGCAGAGCTCGACCGGAACGAACTTGCAAGAATCTTTAAAGATAACCATTCTTCTTGCCAGATCTTGCAAGATAGCCATCGTCTTGCAAGATCTCGAAAGATAAACATTTTCTCGCAAGATCGTGCAAGATAACCATTTTTTGCATGAATCTTGGAAGATCTTGCAAGATAACCATCTGGTCTTGACTAGGGTAATTTCTGAAGCGGAAGAAACAGTTATCTGTGAATTGCACTCTGAGTTTTTCCGAAAAATTTAATTTCATTTTTCCCGTATTTATCAATTCCACGAATGTTTATCTTTTTATGTCTTAAGGCTCTTTAATGACAGAACTTCTCTCAATTTCTAATGTCAACTGGTAAAAAATTAGGAAAAACAACTCAGTCTTTAAGTTGATAGCTAATGCACTTGAGAGCTCTGACACTATTATTTTTCCGATCTCACTTGTGGGGGAGGATCTATATACTCAAATGTTTTTTTTTCGGACAATTTTGGCCGATCAATATATTCAACGTAGAAAAATATGAGTGGAATCATTAAAAAGCTCGTTCAGCGTAGAATTCGAAATTAACAAGTTTTTTTTGAATTTCAATTTTTTCGAGGAGTTTTAGTGCAATAGTCTTCTCAAGGAGCGTTAAGTGAACCTATCTGCTGCTTTGAGTGGACGGCTAATGGTTGTTAAGAAATTAAAAAAAAAATTCGAAATATTTTTTAACGTTAGCCGATGCTAAACGTTTTTTTGCGAACTCTAAGTCAGTCTCAGTAATGAGAAGACAACCGTAATTTGTACGGTAGCTAAAATAAGTTCGGCTGTTTGTTTTATTTTCAAATATGACTTCAATGCAACGAATTTCAAAATTTTATAAAAATTTTTTAGATAATTTTTTCTTATGTTTGTTTCCTTTTGGAATTTTATCGCTCTATCCTAATATTGATAGTTCTCATTGGCCCAGAGAAGACGTTAAAAGACTCATGGATAAAGTTTTCAGAGAAAAACTCTGGATTAAATGGCTTCGACACTTTCTTCTCTTTTTTTTCTTATGAAATTTTGGTTTTTGACTGTATTTGTTAGTGTTTTTGTAGTCATAAGACTTTTTCTGATGTCTTATTGCTAACCGGTCCACAAGAAACAACATTTTCTTCCCATCGAGGCATATCGATGCGTATTTATTGATTTCCGTTGAGAGCTTTCGAATTTAGTGTCGTTGATACTACGGGTTTTCTCAAATAATTTTGCGGTTTAAAAATATTTGTTCATATTTGTTGATTTTTTCAAGTCTTATAGTTAAAGAAAGAAGAATCGTATTGTTGTTAAAAATTTAATTGGAGACAAATTTGTATTCGTTTAAATGGAAAAATATATTTTTGTAATGGCTTCAACACTTTAATCTCAATTGTTTTTGAAATTTGCTGTTTCTGCTCTTTCTTTTATTCTTTATGTAGTCTTCTAATTGAGGATTGGATGAACTATATTACTCTATCAAAAAGATCATAGCAAATAGTCTTAAAGCTTACGATATTATTCGTTTTCAAATCTTTTTTTACTATTTTTCCGTTTTTTTTATTTGCATTGTTTTTTGTATAGTGTTTGTTGATCTTTTCGTCAACTTAAAACTAATTCTCATCATTGAGAGGTCCCATCCAACTCCTTTATATTCATAAATTAAACTTTCTATTGACATTATGTTGTAACTGATGTTTTGTTTCTGGGAAAAAAGAATCCGTTTTCGTAAATGTTTTGTTAGTGGTCAATATGTGACAATATTTTGCCCAATCATTTTCAAATGAGGCCCAAGTGAAAACATTTAATCGTTTGGTTTACTTTTAGCTCAATTAGTATAGATAACAAGTGAAATAGAAGAAATAATATTTAGATAATAGCTAATGATTTTAAAGGCCTTAATGATTTGTGTTTTCGCAGATTGTAATTTCTCAGACTGTAATTTCTTGAGTTTTTCTGTATCTTTAGTCCATTTCTATGGTTTAATCTAACCAAGGACAGGTCCTATTAGTTTCTTGATGAATTTATTGTAAACTTATCGAGAAATATTTTGTTAAAAGCTAATGATTTTTAAAGTAAGTTTGAAATTATTTGGTTTAGAAATGTTGATTGATTTTTGAATTTTTCCTCATAACTTTTTTTTACTGGTTACCTAGTCTTATTAGGCGTTTACATTTAGATATTTAATTTTTGCCGTTAATTTTTTAATTTTGCGTATTTTGTTTGTTTTTTTTTCTCCCGTAGACTTTTTATTGACAGATCCCGTGAACGCTGTAATGATGCGTGGCATTATGTCATTCAATTAGTGGTTTGCGTGTGAAACGATTTTTTAAAACTGAAACATCTCTTTTTGGTTTTCTCTTCAATTGGTTGACAATTATTTCAAAGACAGGTCCTATTAGTTTCTTAATGAATTTATTGTAAACTTATCGAGAAATATTTTGTTAAAAGCTAATGAATTTTAAATTAAGTTTGAAATTATTTGGTTTAGAAATGTTGATTGATTTTTGAATTTTTCCTCATAACTTTTTTTTACTGGTTACCTAGTCTTATTAGGCGTTTACATTTAGATATTTAATTTTTGCCGTTAATTTTTTAATTTTGCGTATTTTGTTTGTTTTTTTTTCTCTCGTAGACTTTTTACTGACAGATCCCGTGAATGCTGTAATGATGCGTGGCATTATGTCATTCAATTAGTGGTTTGCGTGTGAAACGATTTTTTAAAACTGAAACATCTCTTTTTGGTTTTCTCTTCAATTGGTTGACAATTATTTCAAAAATGTAGGTCAGCTTGGGTCAGAACTTCATGTGCGAACGCACATTAGTGAGCCTCCTGCTGCTTCATTAACTGTAAAATATTCTTTTGCTCGTAGTTTATTTTTTGTTGTTCTATGCCCCACTGAAACGAAACTTGATACACCTTGCAGTTTCATGCAAGCTCTTGACAATTCTCGCAAATCTGGAAACATTTTGATAGTCAAAAAATTTTTGGATCATCTTTGGTAAGATCTTGACAAGATCTTATCAAGACATGGCAAGAAGTTTTCTTGTCAAAACTTTCTAAGGTCTTGATAAATCATAAATCTTGACACACAGAAAAACAATTTTAGAAAAATTGTGCTTTGAAAAAAAATTTTACGGTTCAAAACTGGGGAAAATGGATCACCACAAATTTTGGACTGTCATTTTGTGAAAGTGATTCGAAGCTCTATGAACCGAAAATTACTAGTTAAAACTAATAGAAATTTAGCAAAACTGGTCTAAAAAATATGATAGGCAAAAAATTTAATTTCAAATTTACTATTGAAAAATGTAGCAAAATGAATCAACAAAACTTATGGACATTCTTTTTGAAGAACCTGATTCAAAGTGACAAAAACCACAAAAAAAACAATTAGAAAATTTGTAGAAGGCGGGTGGAAGTACTTTAGAAAATTATGATTAGTAGAAACATTTTGCATATCAAATTAAGGTTTGAAGATTGGGGCAACATTTGTTTTGGACAATATTTTAGTGGAAAGTGATTTCGATGCCTTAAGAAAAGGGGATCAAAAGAGTAAAACCTAGTAGAAAACTAGTAAGATTCGTTCAAAAAAACTATGGTCTTTAAAAAAATTAATTTTCAAATCAATTCTACGGTTGAAAATAAGGGCAAAACGTGTTTAAACCTGACTTAATGAGGTAAATTTGCTGTCACCCAGTGTGATGCCGTGATAATGGAAAAGAATTCACTTGTCCATTTAAAATCAGAGATAACTGAAAGATCCACAAAGCGAGTCTTAAAGCATTCGGTCGCGCTCTGCAGCCTCTGTGGAATCCCATGACTTTAGGTTAAGTAAAAAATGGCCTACAAAAAGACAACAGAAAAGTTTGAATCGCTTTCAGAACACACTTGCACCACAATCAATCATTATTATGGCAATTCAGAAAATAAAATTTTCAAATGAAATTTACTGATGAAAATTGTGGCAAAGTGGATCAGCAAAATTTGTGGACATTCTTTATGTAGAAGCTAATTCAAGGCGCTATAAACGAAAGAAAACTAGTAAAAGTTAGAAAAAAACTATTGAAAATAGACTAGAAAAATATTATCAGTAGAAACATTTTGGAAATTAAATTAAGGCATGTAAATTGGTGCCAAATTGATCAACAATGGTTTTGGATCTTTTTTCTGTAGAAAATGATTTGAGGCACTATGAAAAGAGGAGAAAGTAGTAAAACTTATGAGAAATTTAGTAAATAATGTTTTAAAAACTATGATAAGTGAACAGGATTTTAAAATCAAATCAGAGTTTTAAAATAGGAGCAAAGTGGATCAGCAGTAGTTTTTGACACTTTATGCATAGAAAATGATTCACATTAATATTAGCAGAAGGAAATCTAATAAAAAATAATTGAAAATTGGGGCACAGTGTATCAAAAAAAAATTCTGACTTCCTTCTTATCAAAAGTGACCTCAAGCGGTAGAAAGGGAAAAAAAGCAACAAATAAAGAATTGGAACTGGACATTTGTGAATTTTTGGGAAAAAAGGAAAAAAAAATAATCGTCGAGCATCTTATTTGAAATACTTAGGGACAAACAAAAATCGAAAGCAATTTCTGATATTTTGCCAAATCAAAACTGCTTCACTGTGTATAAAGTTGTTTTAGTTGACCAGATTTTATTACCCATAGGATGTCTACACGAAACGTTAGACATAATAGACATACAATGGAGGCATATTTAATTGTTCCGACCCTCTTGAGGGGGGAGGAACTATATACTCAACTGGGGTTTTTTTTGTCCCGTGAATTTTCGCCGCTCGATATATTCATCGTAGAGAGTTGAGACTGGTATCATTAGAAAGCTCGTCCAGCGTAGAACATGGAATTAAAAAGATTTTTTTAATTTTCGTTTTCTACTGGGAGTTATCGAGGTTTAAACTTCTGAGAAAAGAAGAGTGAATTCACGTTGTTTTTATTCACATTTTCCGGAATTTTTGCCTAAATTTTCGTCAATTTTGGTAAAATTTGTTATAATTTTTAAGAATAGTGTCGTTGATTTCCTTTTTGAAGACGAAAAAGCATTGTTGATTGTTTTGATTTAATTTTTTTGGTCAAAAAATCTGGATAAACATTTCAAAATTTAGCCTTTTTCATCAAAAACAACACGAAATAAGCTACTTTAGTCCACTTTGATTAAATTTGCCGACAGTACACCCCCAAACAACACTCATACAATCTTTGTAGACTCAGAGGGGGGCTATTTCTACTTCAGAGTCCGCTGAGAGTGCACTGTAGTTAAAACTTTGCCGTTTTTTGCTAACTATACTCGCTGATTATCAAAAATGCAGAATTTATTTTGAGTTTTCAACTAACAAATTATCTATATCTACAACATTCGAAAAATCAATTGTTCCTAACGGACAATAAATATTAGCAGGGCTAGTTTTGGGCCATTCTTAGACTGTTACAATCCAAAAGAAATCGGGTTGTAATCAGTCGGTTTTTTTTTTAAAAAAAAAAAGACTTTTTTTTAATAATAAAGAACAGAACATATCAAATCAAAGCTCAGGAGTAATAGGTCCAACCAATTCGCTTGCTAAGCACCTCCAAGCTAATGCATTTAGTTTTTTAATTGAAAGTTTATGGTCGTTTCTTTTTTAAAAAATAAAAGTAATGGCTTAATTAACTTTTCCTCTATTTTTTTCTTAATTTGCTCAACTTCCAGCTTAGTGTCAGCAAAAAAAGACTGCTTCTTCTTTCTACTGAGTTAACATTTATTCCCGGTTGCAGTTTTAAGCCTGAAGTTATTGTTTTCTGGCTTTGATACTACAAGATTTCAGATTTTTGTTTGTTTTGATATTTGCCAGTTTTCACGTTTTCTAATTTTGTCACATTATCACATTATTGACAGTTCCATGTCACCTTATTAGCATTGAGAATAAGACACAATCGAAGATATGAAAATCTTGAAAGATATACATCATCGTTTTAACGGCCTCGACGCCTCTTTCTTGAAGAAATCAATTGAATTTTTTAATTTTGTCTCTAACTGTCATTTATACTTTGTCGTTTCGGTCGTATGAAATTTCCTGTAGAGTGATAGCTTTCATTGGCTTTTCATTGAAGATCAGAAAAACCGATATTCTGATATTAGTTGATAGCTGATGGCTTTCATGACTTTGAAAACAATCGTTTTCCAAAATTAAAAAAAAAAACTTTTTATCTTCGCAATTTTGTTTTTTTTATGTTTCTTTTTGTTACCTAATCTCGTTAGTTAATTACTGGTCAAAAATGACATTATGGGTGTCAGGGGAACGAAACGGATTGGTGTCCCAAAATCTTTTTTTATAGAATTTGTTATGACCTTACTGGCTTCGACACCGGTTTTTCACAAAAAAAGTAAATTAATTTGATTTTGTCATAATTGACGTTCTCTGTGTAGATGCAAGAAATATTCTGGATAATTAAAGGTTTTGAGGACTTCCTTTTCATGAATAAACGACCCTAATTAAATAGCTGTTTTTGTAATTAATGCCTTTGATGACATTGAATGTAATTTTGTTTCGAAATAGAAATTAAAATAATTACATACTTTAGCACTTCGCTTTTTTGTCTACTTGTTACCTAGTCTTACAATTGAATGGCCACGTACTACATTATAGCTGTTTGAAGAAGGCACAATCAAATATATTTTGAGTGCCAAAATCTGGCTTCACGGTTTTGACAGCGTTTTCTGGCAAGTCTCAATTGAAATTTTGTTTTTCTTTGTTGTTCTTTTTAGCCGCTTTAAAAAATGAACAAGGACAGGTCCTAAAGCCCTTCTATAGGAGCAGTGTTAATCGTAAACTTGTGGTAATACTAATTGATTCCTGATGGTATTTATTACTTTGAAGTTAATTGTTTCAAAAAAATAATTTAATTTTTTTACTTTACTGTTTTTGTTCTTTTTTGTATAATTGTTACCAAACCTTTTTATGGACTGGTCGCATATGTTTTCTGGTGATTCATATGTACTTTATTGTTTAGTTTTAATTTTATCTGACGGTATGTTGACTTTCTATTAAATTTAGTTTTTAAGAGGGACATAAATTTTTTGATGTAACTAATGTTTGTTGTTGTTTGATTTTGCTGTTCGTCTTGACTCGCTTTCTTAATATTGACATATAACAGCAATCTAATGCATCAGTTTTTACTCCACTGAGTTGTTTGCTTTGGAGTCTATCTTATCGTTCATACAGAATTTTTTGAAAAAGACTTGGGCTTTTTTGGGATTCGCAAAAAATAATTTTTGGGTTTTTCTATCTGTTCCTCATTTGGTAGACAATTATGCCAAAATTGTGGATGGGCGGGGTCGGAACCTTATGTGCCATCGCACATTACCGAGCCACCTTGTTTACTTTGTTCACCAAAGACAAACAAAACATTGACTTGCTTTGGCAAAATGGACCAGAAAAAATTTCCGATCACTTCAAAATACGAATCTTTCAAAGCATATATAGAGTTAAAAGGACCCTAAGATGCACTTCTACTAATCGCAAACAGATTTTTGGTTGATTTTTTGTGGTAATAGCAACTTCTTTCATATCAACCTTTCATTTCTATAATTGACCAAAATTTCTCTTTGTTACTTTGGGCATTATATTTCATTATCTCGCTTTCATCTTTGATCACTTTTTTTGTTTTTGCAATGAAACTCTCGTGTTCTTCAAATTGAAATTATTGGCTCTGAGATTACTCTGATGAATGATAATTTAAGTGACAAGCTTGAAAAACATATCCTTCGACAAATTTTTTGGATGATTGTTGTTTTGTGCGAACGAAAAATAAACTTAGTGTTCAATTAGTGTTTTCCAGGTTCCCAACAATTGTTTTGAGCTAAGTGTAGAAATGATTTTATGTTTTCAAACAACTTTTCTCTGCTGATGGTTACATCAAAATTCATTTTTGTGAATATATACAAATTATCATAGACTTTCATGGCAAAATGAGAAAGTGTCTCAGCCTACACCTAAAAGATAACGTAAAGTGGAATGACACCCATAGAGAGGTTAGCACCGCTGTTTCACGTTGTTTTACGGCATTTTCAAAGATAAGGGTTTTTGCTTGTAGCCATTAAAATTGTGTACAAGTCAGCGTTTTGGAAATCAATTCTCAGTTAAGGAACCAAATTGAAATAAAATTATCTCAGCTGATTTTCGATAAACTCTTGTTGCCAGATCTATGAGGTCGTGTCCTGAACTGAACTGAAAAAAAAATCGAGGAAAAACTTGAAGAAAATCGTGTTTTTTTGGCGGCACGTTGATTCAAGCAAAAATTAATACTTCAAATCACAAGTAAACATGCATGTATTTGTCCCTCAGGGAACACCTTTTGTGAAACAATGCCCTCCAATTTATGAGAAGATCAGTTTTAGCTCAGTGTGCCGAACCTCGATTATAGCCATTTTCAACTACATCGGCGTAGACATAAAAAAGTTGTTAATTTCACAGTCAGCGTTATAAATTTTCTGATTTCATATTCAATGATGCATCAATAAAAGTAAAAAAAATAAATGTATTTTGCCATTTTTTCCTTAGTTTTCAGTGGGTTTTTTTAGCGAAATAGGACACGAAGTGACCCAAAAATGTCACTCTGGAAAATATACGATAAATTTTATCGATTTTCACCCATTTTGCATAAAAGGCATTGGAGTCCACTTTTCTTCATACTGCAACCAACTCCCGTACAAAAATTTGTGAGAAAATTTTCTCAGAAGCTATTACACATGATCTGCGTGAGAACAGTGTCCAAGCAATAGCAAAAATCAGGAGTTCAATTTCAGTTTTTAATAATTCCCGCTCAACTATTAAAACTATTCAGCTGCAAAAGCAGAAGCAAACTTATTCTATTTTGTAAATGGCGTTTTTTTTTCTTTCAGCCGTTGTGAAAAATCGGCCGCGAAACATACGGTTGTTTTGACGTTTTAGTGACTGGTACGTTTCACGTTTCTACTTGTTAAATGTTAAAAATTGTAGATTTTGAGTGCTTCAATATGTACATTGAACTCCATTAGGAACGGGTAAACTCTCCATAAATATTTTGCATATGTTACAATATGTTAAAAATTGTAGATTTTGAGTGCTTCAATATGTACATTGAACTCCATTAGGAACGGGTAAACTCTCCATAAATATTTTGCATATGTTACAATATGTTAAAAATTGTAGATTTTGAGTGCTTCAATATGTACATTGAACTCCATTAGGAACGGGCAAACTCTCCATAAATATTTTGCATAGGTTTTTCAGAGTTTCGGGGGTTCAATTTTTGGTCTGCAGTTGACCCTCCCAATCCCAAGAAAATAATTCTCAAATTAAGAAAATCTGTTGGGAAATTGTAAAAATTGCATTGCTGAATTTGAGTATCAGCATAGCAAACCCGGGTTCCATTTATGGGGAGGAAACTTCCCATATGTACATTGTGTACCGTTTTTGAAGTTTTATTCGTCATATTTGGCAAAACAAACCACCAACACCCCCTCCCCCCCCCCCTTTCACAGCAAATCAAAGTGGCTACGTAATCATGTAATTATGTATCTTGTTCAATGGCTCAGTAATAGATAGAACCTGCTCTAACACCCTTGTGAGCAAAAAGTGCAGTGGGTGGTAAACTTATATTGCCTCATCGCCCCTTGAGATGCACAACCCCCCTCCCGCTCCCCTCGTCACGTTGAAATGCCGGTTAATAGGCTTCACCCGCTGGTTTTTTTTTGAATCTCATGATGGGCACGTAGTTCCTGTGCGGTTTAATTTTAAGAGCTTCTTCTTTTGTGTTTCTGTGTGTTTCTTGTTTCTTTTCACGATAGCCCTCGGTTCTGATTTTAAAGAGCTTTGCTTGTTTTCCTGTTGGCTCCTTTGGGTGTAGCTGACTTCACTGCTGTCTTCGCCGCTGCTTTTTTTGAGTAACCCTGCGCTTCTGTTGTTTTTTTTAGCTGATCCTGAGTCAGCAGCCGAGTCCTGTTGGTCTACAACATGTTAATTGTTGAAAATTTTAGATTTTGATTGCATGAATAGTTGCATTGAACTCCTTTTGTAAGGAGTAAACTCCCCATACAAGTTTTGTATAGGGTTTTGAGGGTTTTTGGGGTTAATTTTTAGTACGCAGATGCCCCTCCCACCATTCCCATGGAAATATGTCTCAAATTAGGATAAAAGTGATAAACAAATTGTAAAAATGGTTCAATTTGGGTATCACCATAACAAAGCCCGGTCATATTATTGTGGAGGAAACTTCCCATATGTACTTTGTTCAATATTTTTGGAATTTTAGTGGTGAATTTTGGCTCACCAGATCACCCACAACCGCCACGCCCGTTACACCTCATCAAATTGGCCAAGTAACCATGCTAATATATATTTTATTAAATGGTTCAGTGATATCAAGAACCTGCTCTGAAGCCCCAATACACATAAATTGGAGTGGGTGGTGACTTTATATCGCACACTGCTTTTAACTATACTATAAGTGGCTACGTAATCATGTCATTATGTATCTTGTTCAATGGCTCAGTAATAGATAGAACTTGCTCTAACACCCTTGTGAGCAAAAAGTGCAGTGGGTGGTATACTTATATTGCCTCTGCGCCCCTTGAGATGTACAACCCCACTCCCGCTCCCCTCATCACGTTGAAATGCCGGTTAATAGGCTTCACCCGCTGGTTTTTTTTTTGAATCTCATGATGGGCATGTAGTTCCTGTGCGGTTTAGTTTTAAGAGCCTCTTCTTTTGTGTTTCTGTGTGTTTCTTGTTTCCTTTCACGATAGCCCTCGGTTCTGATTTTAAAGAGCTTTGCTTGTTTTCCTGTTGGCTCCTTTGGGAGTAGCTGACTTCACTGCTGTCTTCGCCGCTGCTTTTTTTGAGTAACCCTGCGCTTCTGTTGTTTTTTCTTAGCTGATCCTGAGTCAGCAGCCAAGTCCTGTTGATCTACTCTTCTTCCCAGAGTTCTTGACAGATTGAACAGTTTTGGAGAGAGAGCAGGGCATAGCAGGCCACAGGCTCGCATTTTCCTCTCCTGTGCCCAGTGCTTTCTCAACTACTTGAGTTTTTAGTCTAACATCAAAATTTGAGAACCTCAAAAAAGGGACCTTAGAAAGCGAAAATATGTTCACAATATTTTTAGCAATATAGAAGATCTAATATCTATGTACAGCAATTTAAGCGTGTCTTTTAGCGAATTGTCAGTCACTGTGGGTCAATTTTGGGCGTTGGTACCGCACTTACTTTTGCTAATAACTCGATGAAATAGCCGTCGTAGAAATAACCTGTTTGTTTGTTGGGTTGACCTCAGCTTGAGCCGTACTTGAATTCCTGACATACCGTAGTTTTGTCTTTTTTGTGACTGGTACGTTTCAGGTTTCTAGTTTTGAAACAGTGAAAAGTAATGTTTCGGGCTCAGATGCTGTTCCCATGCACCCATTATGTCCTAGTTGTTGCGGGTGATTTTGCTATACTGATTGGAAATGTGTCCCGAAACATAACTCAAAAGTTTGTCAAAGTGCCCCGAAAATGCGTCCTGGTACCGTACTTGTTTTAGTTAATATCTCTTTGTAGAGTTAACCGATTTCGGATCTGCTGTTCTTTTTAAACGCAACTTGAGCCCTACTTGAATCACTGGTATTTGGGTTTTTTTCTTGCAGACCTTAGTGAGAAGTAAGTGTGTATTTAGCGAAACGTCAGTCCCAGTAGGTCATTTTTGGGCTTTGGTACAGTGAATTTTCCCCTAATTTCTCATCGTAAAGTTGACCGGTTCTGGTTTTCTTGGTTGCAATCAACTCACCCTGAGCCTTATTTTAATCCCTGTGAATTGGGTTTCTATCTTTCAGCCGTTTTGAGAAAATGGCCGAGAAACATACGGTCGTTTTGACGTTTTTGTGATTGGTACGTTTTGCGTTTCTACATGTTAATTGTAGAAAAGTTTAGATTTTGATTGAATGAATAGTTGAATTGAACTCCATTTGTAAGGAGTAAATTCCCCATAAAATTTTTGTATAGGGTTTTGAGGGTTTTTGGGGTTAATTTGTAGTATGCAGATGCCCCTCCCACCAGTCCCTTGGAAACATGTCTCAAATTAGGATAAAAGTGTTGAGAAATTGTAAAAATTGTTGAGTTTGGGTATCACCATAACAAACCCCGGTCATATTAATGTGGAGGAAACTTCCCATATGTACTTTGTTCATCATTTCTGGAGTTTTAGTGGTCAATTTTGGCTCACCAGATCACCCACAACCGCCACGCTCGTTGCACCTCATCAAACTGGCTACATAACCATGCTATTATATATCTTATTCAATGGTTCCGTAATAGCAAGAACCTGCTCTGAAGCCCTGATACACGTAAAGTGGAGTTGGTGGTGACTTTATATCGCACACTGCTTTTAACTATACTATATTTTTGATACTATTAATCTAAGGTGAGGGCCTCGGATCCCCATCAGATGCACAACCTCCCCCCCCCCCCCCACCACCCCGTCAAGACGCCGGTTGGTCGGCTTCCACCACTGCGTTTATGTGCATCTCATGATAGGCATGTAGTTGCTGTGCGGTCGAGTTTTAAGGGCCTCTTCTTTTGTGTTTCTGCGTGTTTCCTGTTTCTTTTCATGTTTGCCTGTGGTTCTGATTTTCAATAGTTTTGGGTTCAGCTGACTTCACTGCTGTCTTCGCCGCTGCTTCAGTGTAAACCTGCGCTTCCGTTGTTTTTCTTAGCTGACCCTGAGTCAGAAGCCCTGTTGGTCTAATCTGCTTCACAGAGTTCTGATTAGGTTGCCTGTTTTTCTAGCTTTTTTCTCTCCTGTTCCCTGTGTTCTCTCAACTACTTGAGTTCTGTTGCTGATTTTGGTAGTCTAACATCAATATTTGAGTACCTGAAGAAAAAATAGATATTGAAAGAGAAAACAATTTTACAATATGTTTCCAATATTTGAGATCTAAATTACATCTACGGCAATTCCGATGTCAGATCTACTAGTTATAGCAAATGTATAGGTCGTGAACTGTTAAAAATTTTTGTCAGAATTCAAGAATTGTGTAAAAAAAATGTGATATATAAAGCAATCGGTTTTTGATAACTTTTAATCTTTTTTACTTGTTTAAGATATCATAACAAAAGTAAGTTGATATCTGACTGTTGAATTGTATTCCCTGCGTTCATATTGTATACCAGGAGGGCCGTTTTGTTATAAAAGAAGTATTGCTTCTTTTTTCGTGATGTCATAATTTGCAGATTTAGGTATACCTTTTCTTCAAAAGTATAGACTCTTTTTTATGAATTTCTCTTTTGCCTTCTGAATTGAATTTTTTGCCTTCTTTGCCTTCTGACGTTCGGGAGCAGTTATTTATTGCTAGTATACGTCTTTTATTGCAAAGGAACCTGATTTTTGGTATACTTGGGTCCTCTAGCAGATAATTTTTCTCATAAAAGTTTGTGAAAAGTTTTCAATTTTTCAAGATGTTGGTGTGTTTTATACTTCCCTTGACTGTAACAGTAGCTCCATTAGCAAATTATTTAAAAATAGTATCGGAATGTGAAAATTGCATTAAACATTGGCATTTTCAAACGAAAATTGTTTTCTGAAAAAAACTTTGAGCTCGATTCTAAGTTTTTTTGACATCTAGGGAAAAATAGGCTTATATCTGAATATTAAATGGTATAATCTGCGTTCACAAGGGATACCATGTCAGCCGTTTCGTTAAAAAAGATGGATCGATTGTTTTTTATGACATCGTAGTTCGGAGAGATAGGTCTACGTTTTCTTCCTAATTATAGATTTTTTTTGAGAAAAATTTTTTAAGTTGAAATTTTTTGGACTTCTGACTTTGAGGGCCAGTTATTTATCACTAGTAGACGTCTACTTTTGCGAAAAGAACTAAATCTTTGGTATACTGGGTTCTGTAGCAGATGAATTTTCTTTCGGTCTAAAAAAATATGTAAATCCTTCATTTTTTTGAGGTGCGGTAGATGCTCTGTCTTTTCATTATTTCCTGATTTTTGTACCGAACCGTGATTGTTGTGGACCGCACCAGTAGCACCAATAGCAAATTGTTTAAGAAATCTACCAGAATTTAAAAATTCCAAAAAAATTTTGGAAAATAAATAAATATCTGGCTATTAACTGGTATAATCTGCGCTTACAATGTTTACCAGGACGGCCGTTTTTGTTACAAAAGAAGGATTGTTCTTTTTTCGTTTTATTGTAGTTTGGAGAGTCAGGTCTACTTTTTCTTCCAAATTATGGAATTTTTGTGAACTTTTCTTAAACTTGACTTTTTGTTGCTTCCTGAAGTTTGAGACCAGCTTGTTATTACTAGTTGACTTAGTCTATTGCAAAGAGAACCAAATTTTTGATATACTTGGGTCCTGTAGCACATAATTTTTCTTTTGCTCCCAAAAAAATCTAAAAAAAGACTTCAATTTTTTGAGGTGCTGTAGAAGCTCTATTTTTTAATTTTTTCCAAGATTTTTGTACATCCAGGGACTTTACTATTAATACAATTAGCAAATTGTTTGAAATTCTATTGGAATGACAAAATTGGAAAAAAAGTTTGAATTTTCAAGAGAAACTCATTTTTGAAAAATTTCTAACTCCATTCTACTTTTTTGGACATATAGAGAAAAAAAGCTTATATCTGACTATTAAATGTTATAATTTGCGTTCAAAATGTTTACTAGGACGGAAGTATTTGTTATAAAAGAAGTAATGTTTCGTTTTTCGTGATATTGTAGTTTGGAGAGTTAGGTCTACTTGTTCTTGCAAACTATAGACCCTTTTATTGTGAATGACTCTTTAAGTTGACTTTTTTTGGCCATCTGGCGTTTCAGACCAGCTGGTTATCACTAGTAAACGTAATCTTTTGCAAAAAAACCAATTTTTTTGTATACTTGGGTCCTGTAGCAGATAACTTTTCTTTCGGTCCCAAAAAAAATCTGAGAATAACGAGGTGCTTTAGAGGTGCTCAATTTTTCGAGGTGCTGTAGATGCTTTACTTTTTCATTTTTTCCATGATTTTCATACTTCCCCGGACTGTGCTATTAATACCAATAGCAAATAGAAATTCTATCGGTATAAGAAAGTTGCAAAAAGAAAGTTGTTTCTAACTTCATTCTACTTTTTTGGACATCTGGAGAAAAAGAGCTTACATCTGACTATTAAATGGTATAATTTGTGCTCAAAATATTCACCAGGACAGACGTTTTTGTTATAAAAGAAGGAAAGTTTTTTTGCGTGACATTGTTGTTTGGAGAGTTAGGTCTACTTTTTCTTCCAAATTTTAGACTCTTTTTTGCGAATTTCTCTTTAAATATATCATTTTTGGCTCTCTGATATTGGGGACGAGTAGTTTATCACTGGATGACGTCTTCTTTTGCAAAAAGAACCAGATTTTTTGTGTAATTGGGTCCCGTAGCAGATGGCTTTTCTTTCGGTCTCAAAAATATGAAAAATCTTCAATTTGTCTGGGTGCTGTAGGCGTGAGATTTTTTTTCATTTATTCGTGATTTTTATACTTCTCTAGACTGCACCAGTGGTACCAATAGCAAACTATTTTAAAATTTTATTGAAATTTGAAAATTGAAAAAAATGTTGGATTTTTTTAAAGAAAATCTTTTTTTGAAGAATTTCGAGCTCGATTCCAAATTAAGGACATTTAGAAAAAAACGTATATCTGTTTATTGATTGGTATAATCTTTGTTCACAATGATTACCAGGACGGCGTTTTGTTATAAAAGATTGCTATTTTTAAGGATTGTTTCTTTTTACATGATATCATAGTTTGGAGAGTTAGATCTACTTTTTCTTCCAACTTATAGCATCTCTTTTGGGAATTTCTCTAGTAATTGAATTTTTTGGCCCTCTGACGTTCGAGACCAGTTTTGGTATCCTTGGGTCCTGAAGCAGATAACTTTTCTTTCGACCTCAAAAAAATCCACAAAAATCTTCAATTTTTCAATTTGGTGTAAATATGACACGCTTATAACTTTATCCCCGACTTTATACCTCCCTGGACTCTACCGGTGTTACCAATAACAAACTTTTCAAAAATTGTATCAAAATGTCAAAATTGCAAAAAAAGTTTAATTTTTTTAAAAAAACCGTTTTTGGAAAAACTTTGGGCTCAATTCTACTTTTTTTGACACCGAGAGACAAATAAGCCTATATCTGACTATTAAATATTATGATATGAGTTATCAATGTGAACCAAGACAGCCGTCTTGTCATAGAAAAAGGATGGTTTCTTTTTTATGGTATCGTAGTTCGGAGAGTTAGGTCTAATTTGCCTTCCAAATTATAGACTATTTTTTCGGCCTTCTGACATTCAGGACAAGTAAGTTAGCGCTAGTAGGCTTATAGAACTGTATCTGAATATTAAATTTTTTAATCTGCGTTCACAATGTATACCAGGACGGCAGTTTTGTTATAAAAGAAGATATGTTTCTTTTTTCGTGCTATCGCAGTTTAGAGATTTAGGTCTACTTTTTCTTCCAAATTATAGACTTTTTTGTGAATTTCTCTTTAAGTTAGAAGTTGACTTTTTTGGGCTTCTGACGTTCAGGACCAGTTAATTATTGCCAGTAGACGTCTCATATTGCGAAAAAAGAACCGGGTTTTGGTATAATTGGGTTCTGTAGCAGATAACTTTCTTTCGGTCTCAAAATAAATCTGTGAAAAGTCTCCAATTTTTCGAGGAGTCTTAGATGTGAGGTTTTTTTATTCTTTCCGTATTTTTTATATTTCCCTGGACTGTACCAATTAATAGCTTTTTTTGAGATTTTCTCTTTTAGTTGACTTTTTTCCGGCACTCTGACGTTTAGGATAAGTTGTTTATCACTACTAGACGTCTTTTGTTGTAAAAAGAACCAACGTTTTGGTATACTTCTATACTTAGGTCCTGTAACAGATAAATTTTCTTCCCGTCTCAAAAAAAGTTCTGTAAAAATCCTTCAATTTTTGGAGGTTTGATTTTAAAAGTTAATCCGTTTTGAAAATTTTTTTGTGCGGTTAGTATACTGTGCATATGCTTAGTTGTTCCTCATTTGGGGATACGAAATTTTATTTTATTGTTTTTTTGTCTGTGATGTTGATTAATTGTTTAATTTTTAAAAGGTTTTTTAATGTGACCTTAGTGGGGATTTTCACGATGGCGGTCTTGTATAAGGTAAGTAATATGTATAAGGTGAGTACCGAGCTACCACCCACTAAAAAATTTAACTATGCTCGAAAAAGTAGACTCAATTGTTGGTTGATAAGCTAGTGGGAGCTGAATTTTCCAATTCTTGGTAATTCCTGATAATTCTTGATAAATCTTGACAAATTGCGCTTAATCATATGAATTCGTGCTAAATTTTGTTTGAAGGTGCTTTTTAATTTTTACAACTTCGTGCCATGTCATGGTTAGTCTTTCCTGGAAATTTTGCTAAGATCTTTTATCCTGATAGCCATGCAAAGATCAAACAAGTTTGTACATATCTTGAGGTTTTCTTGCCATGTAACACGGCAAGATCTTGGCAAGATTTACCATGTTTAATCATGTTTATATCATGGCTATCAAGTTTCGTTTCACTGGGCGGCCCGTTGCTCATCTGTGTTGTTTGAGCCTAATAGTTAATAGTTGATAATAGTGACAATATCAACTTGGGACGCAAACAAAAAAATTTTGGGAGGCTACAGTGGATAATTTATTATCAGTTTGATACTTTTTGTTTTCGAATATTTTTTTGAAAAAGTTCTGATCTTTTTCGGTATTATTAGTTCTTTTGCTTTTTCCGTATAGTATCTTTGTGGAAATTTGCATCTCTTGGGGAGACTTCAATTGTTTTTTTAGTCTTTCGTTTTAATTTAATGTATTTGCCCAATTTGACACTAAGAAAAATTAGAGATGTTTTGCGTTTTGCCCTTCTTTTTTCTTCTTATGTCTAGTATCCTAGCCTTCGCAAATGACAGTTCTCATCTGATGAGAAAATCTGATAACAAGAAATTGAATTAATTCAATGATTCGATTTTCCGCAAACATATGGAGAACTTCAATGTTACTAATTTTTTACCAATAATTTCTTCTCCCTTTCGTCTTTTCATTTCTAATCAACTTTTGACTTGAATTGTTTTATAAACATTCAACTAAACTAATTTTATTTGGGTTGCTGAAAGAACTCTTATGAGAATTTGAAACGGAGTAATCGACTGGACAATTGATAATTGTAAGTGTTAATGGATCGGTGTATTTCGTTTCAGAGAGAAATGATGAGTGATCTATAGTAACCTTCCAGTCATCTGTAGTTGATCTTTTAAGGAGGCAGTAATGGGAATGTTCCACAAAATTTTCCTTAGCAATTCTGATTTTTTATACCATAGTTTTCTTCTGTTGTAGGGAGACGCAATTTTAATACTATATTTTTTTCTGCGAAACTAAAACTGCGCGAGACGCAACGTATGTGATACGCATTTTGATATTTGATTCAAAATCATAATTTTGGTTGCAGATGCTATACGTTGCCTTATTGCTTGAATATGAGCCTCATGTTAGTTTCGAGGAAAAAATTTTTGGATTTCCTTTGAGGTGGTAGCAACGTAGCTTCTGACTAAGTCAGAGTTGAAATTGAAGTCCTTCTGTGGAAAATTGACCCAAGGGAACCTCATTGTTGTTTCAAAGCATTGGGTGATTCTAATGCAACTACTGCTAAAGAAATTGATGAGGGAAGTTAAAATCCTGCTTCGCTATTTTTATTTATCTCAACCAAATTTCTTTTTATTTTCAAAAATAACTTTTTCTTCAAACTTCAGGGCATTATCTTTACGCAACTAGATTTTTATACCAATTTATACTAATTTTTGGTGTTCCTTCCAATCAGTCTATCCTTCAAATTCGATCCAACAGAAATTGTAAACCTCAGGAAATAGTGTTTTCCATTTAAGCGGAATGAAGCCTAGTCCATTGCTCTCTGGAATACACAAGGCATATCAGCTAATCCTTATCAATCAAAATTTCAAGTGATAATTACTGGTCATATCTTAACTAAAAACTATTACAGTGGCCTGTTGTATCCAGGCAAGACTAAAATGACTGTACGGGTACCTTAACATTCATTGTTGCTAAAGGCTCTGTTTTTGCTAAGCGTTTAAATGGATGAACCAGAGTATTATAGAATAAATTTATGTATACTCTAAATCTTATTATTGATTTTTGTTCAAATTTTTTTGAAAGAAATTTTTTGGTCTGAAGATTCCGATACTTTCATTCGAAGCTTCTGAAGATTTGTTTTTCTACTTTCGAATTGATAGATGCTTGTCGATATGTACTTTCGGGTAAAATGCTAATACTTTATGGCAAAACAATTTTGTTTTCTTGTTACAGCTAGTTAGCCCCGGGTATTTGTTTCTTCTATTCAATATTGACAAAAATCTAATTATGCAAAAACGAATACTGTTAATTTTTGAAAAACCAAAGGAAAATCGATATACTTAGACTTTTCCTGGTTAAAAAACTTAACATCTAAAGGACATCAGAATTACTAGCATAATCATGCAAAAGCCGTTTTTTTACTGTTAAGCTTCTTGAAAAAATTTCAAATTTTACCGCAGATTGAATATCGGATCATAATCTTGCAAGAATCTTGGAAGATCTTGCAGGATTAACATGGTCTTGCAAGATAAGTAAGATTAACGTCTTTTTGCAAGAATCGGCCGGGGATACATAATATTGATCTTCAACTTGGATTTGCAGATTTTTGTACTAGCCTTCGACCTTCGTTTTGCACGTGTATTTAGAGAAGAGACACACAGGTGTGAGCAAAAGATTTCCACGGTTTATCGTGAAAAAAAAATTTACCTCTGTTGTCCTATGACATCTATTTTCAACCTTGAAATTTCAGTTGAGCCTTCTTCAATTATCTTTTACCCTATGTGTTATCTGATAATTTCAGTATTTGTACTTCGTACATTGATTCTGGTGAAGCCTGACTGCGGTAAGTTGGTTTCTCAGCAGCGCTTACGTCTTGATAGATATTTTTTAGGTTTGCTTGATTGATTTTCATGCGCATTTTTGGTTGCATTTGGTCAAGTTGTCGGATTTCGATTTTCTTAGATTGAAAGTTTTTAATTGTAGTTTTGATATCATAAAATGGATTAGCTTAAAATGCGCAATTTTTGTCTTAGATTTGCTTTGGATTAATTTTGTAATACAGCACTGTTAGGTCCGGATGAACCAACACAGAGTAGCCCGTGACACTTGATGAGTTCCTGATGTAAAGAGATCGAACCGGGTTGAGGTTCCTGGCGGAATTACCTCTAATCAGAATGTTGTAGAAAAACGTGACCTTTGATTAGACTTTTGTGCGCTCGAAGCAGGCTCCGATCAGCTGAATTCATGCAGGAGCGACCCTCTTTTTAGACTGAAATCAGACTCAAATCATAGTATGACTGGAGAATCTGGCCTAGAGAAAAACAACAAATCATCAAAATTATTGGACTTTGATTACACAAAGCTGTCTGAAGCATAGACAATAAAAGGTCTGCTATCTATATATACAAACGTCTAACTCTGTATTGAAAAGTCAGTTTTTGCTATTTCGTCGAAAATGTGCACTATTCTTCTTGGTTCGGTTTTTTTTAATGCCAAAGCCTGTTTGTTTACAAATTTGATTTGCTTTCTTCATCCTTTGGTTTCTTCACAGCCGTCTTTTTTTGTTCAAAATTTAGTTGACTCAATTTTTTGCCCGTCATCATCGCCACCCGCAAAGTCCTCTTCCTTAGTGTACATTGGGGTGAGGAACACTACGATGAAACTGAGAAGTGAGAATGGGAACTGGATCCAGTGGAGGAACATTGAGTATCCCCAGTCGAGGTCTTCCATCTCATCATTGAGGCACCAGGTGCAGCAGAGGGGACCAAAGAAGCCACAGGACATCTGGATGTAGCTCAGAACAATCACTACGTTGTATATGTGGTGATGCATCTGAAACCAACAAACAGCTGCTATTCAGTTTCGGACCCAGTTATGAACTCCTGGCTTCTTGAGCTTACAAATTACATGTTTCAAGCAAGGTAACGTTACTCTGCAGAAGTCTCTTCCAAATTTTAGTTGAGTGGTTTGTGATTAATACCAGAAGTTTTCATAGGCTTCAAGCCAAATCACAATCATTTTAAAAACTCACCGCGGGTGATAAGTAAATGGCGGCATGCTTGGTCAGAACCAAAATGCCAAACTCGATCAAGTACGAAATGAGACCCACAGCAATCACATACTGGATCGCAGACGCCACCTTGGACACCTCCAACATCACCAAGTCCGGCATATTCTCACATCCGGGAGGTCCTGCCGCTGGACACTTCATGAACTGGCCATGGTGTGTGACGTCATTGGTTTTATATTCCACAGTTGAAATAGAAGCGGAGAGAAATGCGAGGCAAACGAGTTGAAGGGTTCCAGCTCCAATCATCCACCACCCTTTGTTCGCTTTTCCGTAAAGTTGGTCGCGAAAAAACATCTTCAGTTTTTTATCACAAGAAAACGACTTTTATTCAGTCTCAGCGAATCGTAAGAAAACAATTTCTGTTCAAACTCAATAAAATTTTTTGTTGGAACTCGTTTTGAGAGAAAATTTTTACCAGCAAAATTGTACAACTATCTATTCAACCTGTCAGCGAGCTCAAAATATAAAAGTATTCTCTCAAACTCTGTTTTCTAACTAATAAATATTTATTCATTAGCTAAAACTTCGTTTCAACGGCGTTTTCAGCTTTAAAATGCATTTCTAATCGCAAAATTAAATTCTTGAAAAAACAAGTTGATGCTCGACTTGTTCTTTTATGCAGGCTTAGCTTGAATCAAAGAGCGCACGAGTTCAATTTTAATTGCGTATATTTATATATTTACCTTTCTTTGATTCGACAGAAGTTTCTGTACAGGCATTTAAATCATGCAATTATCGAACATGTCAAAAATTGCTCTTTATTAATGAACAGCATGGGGCCCTATGACGTAGTTTTAAAGACCACCATAAATATCAAAGTACGCGCTAGCAAGCAAACACGTGATTTTAGATGGCCGCGATCAAAACCGAAGTGTAATTAGAGCGAACGAAGAAACTATTTAATAGCATCGTTTTCAAAAGGTTTGAAGGCCAGCTGTACAATAAATTTGCCAAAGTAGTTCCAAATTAGTCAGATTTTAGTGCTCCTTTATCTTTTGCGCAGAGTTTCTGCCAAGCTTAAAAAATCTAGAACATTCTAAAGAAAATTAGAAGAGTTAAATCTATGATAAGTAGTAAGCACAGCACTTTTGGGTCTTGCTGATTATAGTCATGTGAATACACTCTATGGCACTAGGCCATTGTGGGATATAAACGATTTTTTAACAGTAGTTAGAATACGATATTCTGCCGTGGATGGTCCCAAATGAAAGACTCCATCTTGAGGATTGTGCTTTCCCGGACTTGAGTCTCAGAGCATTTCAGCGCTGAGCCAGCATAATTCAAGAGAAAAAACGTAATTCAGTTCTGAAATATTGCATATCCAGAATATTTTAAGTTTTTTATGTGCATTTTTTTCATTACAATTTATTTGAGGTCATAGAGTTCGCTCAGGCTAAGTTTATCCTGTAAAGTCTGAAAAATACTCATACCACGAAATTAATTCTGAGCAGAATAATGTCATACTTTTGTAGCTTATAACTGGTTATTACTATAGTAGTACACACACTATTGATATATAAGTTGATTTGTAGGTAATTATCACAAATCCCATTTAGCTTAGTGGTTTACGACCTGCTACGCAAATTAATTGTTACAAGTACCCACGAGGAAGTTCGAATCGCATATATATCCAAACCGTGTTTGCGGGAGTTAAGCTCAGCATATTATTTTTCATGTCGTAATTTTAACTCAGAAATCAGGAATGGCCCGCTTAAGTTGGGACATGAACTGAGTACTGACCATTCTAAAAAACAGAATGTTCCTATACTGATTCATCGCTGATTTACTCTGCCACCAACCTCCGGGTTCTGTTATTTTTAATCATTATCGTTTGAATAATCCTTTAAAAAATTTGAAGTGTGATTTTCCCTAGAGATCTATTAACCAATACATTTGCGAGAGTCTTCCAAGGCAATTTTATTGTATAAGTACTTAGGCCAAAAAAGATTTTTCATGACTCATGCAAGATGTTTGAACCACTTGCACGACAACGTCCAAGTTTTTCGATTGGACTTTTTTTCAATTGACGGCACTTTTGTTTATGCATGAGACCAATTAAATTTTGAAAACTAAATACTCATATAAAGCTGAAGAATGTTCATTCAAGAACACAATCAGACCTTGTTTATTGTTCCAAAATAATTGTTTCAAGGTAATTGGCAGGATCCAGAAATCTTAAAAATACTTAAACTCCTTTGCAAGCTTTCGATATTCCGATGCTGCCTGTCAATTTCCTAAAACTGTTTATAATATTCCAAATTTTATAAATAAAAACTGATAGTGTTTGTTCCATTTGCTTTCATAGAGTTTTTGTCTGTTCTTAACATCATATTTTTCCATTTTGTTGAATTTTCAAAACCTTGCTCGATTTTGGTTCTCGGTTTAAGTTCTTTCTTCTCGTAAGTACGTAAGCAAGCTAAAATTAAAATTGTAGCTCATATTTACTTTTTTACAAAATTTTTTAGCTTCAAAAGTGCTTCCACTAATATGCCAGGTGTTTTGAAAAAATGTCAGATTTTAGAGCAGAAAATCGTCAACAACAAGTAAAGCACTACTAATACCTATTTTTTAAAATCCAAAACTCCTATTTTCTCTAAACTAACAATAAGTCGACATATTTTTTCCGAAGTTGCTTTCAACACTGAGATTATGAGCTGTTCTCAAGGAAAATTTTGAACCCTTGAAAACCTGAAACTTTAAATTGTAACAAAGTATGTTTCTCAAATTTTTGAGACTTAAATAATTCTCTGGCTGCCGAAGATAAGAGAAAAAGTGGGGACACGTTAAAAATAATTGTTGAAAATTCAGTTTAAATACTATGTATTTCTCTGTGATAACAATACAATCTGAACAAAACTAATTGTAATTTTTTTGGATCTATTATGCCCCCACCCCCCCCCCGTATTTCTAGGACCCCCAGTTACAAATTATATGTCTTTATATAGCACGTTCCTATGTTAAAAATAATGCGCGTGCGCCTGGGGGTCATGAAACATATATTCCCACTAAGCTGGTGTGGGAGCAAAACAGAATAGATCTTTTTTTAATTGACAGCCCTAAGTGTGGCAGATCAAATAGATGACACAAAAATTTCTGATTAGGTTTGCACACTTTAATCGTAATGTGCAGATTTATCATTAAGATACGGGCACTCGTATGTAAATATAATAGACGATTGGTTAAAATTCTAAAACTAAAAAAACTAAAAACATTCTCATAAAGGAAATTGTAGCGCTTTCCATCCTCGCCTATGCTTCACACCCGCTAGTAGAAAGCTATGGCTATGCAGGAAAATTATTTGAGAAATGGATAATTAGAATAAATATACCCAATTTTTCTTTGCTAAGAAGTCGCTTTCTTATTAGTTGCGCATAACACAACAGTTGTTTTTTTACAATTCAAAAAATTTGAATTGTATTGGGGCGCTGTCTTTTTTTTAAGATCTGTTCACACATTTTCATGATTTTTGAAGTCAAATTGGAGTAGTGATTTTGGTCACGCCGAAACAGGAAATGGAGCGAAAAAGCGAGTGGTTTTGCGGCGTGAATTTTTTTCGCTCTAATTTTAAAGTAGAGTGAGAAAATTGGTGTTTGAACAAAAGTTCGGTTTATCGGTAGTGGTTTTTTGTTCACATGCGGCAATTTCACTCTGATTTTTACTGTTTTTTCGATTTTTTGGATCGGATTTTTTTCTAAATGGTTTTCCCAATCCATTCACAGCTCATTCTAGACCTAGTTGTTTGTTTGAATTAAATTTTCGTTTCTCGCTATTGTATTTTTGGTTCACATGCGGCATTTTGACATTGATTTTCAGTTTTTTTTCTTATTTTTTGATCTGATTTTTTTTAAAATGGTTGTCTCAATTCACTCATAGTCCATTCTTGGTCTAGTTTTTCTGCTTAGTCAATGAAAATTCTTTGAATTGTACGTCAGGACTTGTCCTGCTGTTTTTTTTCAAGTTCTTCAGAACAGTTTTTTCCCTCCAGAAAACCCTGGTTAGAATACATACGGCTAAAAATTTTTGCCGCTCACTTGGCATAGCTTAACGTATCATTGAGAACCACTGTTTTCGCTGTTTACTTCAACACCCGTTTTCCTCTTCTATTTGCTTTAAATGTTTCCACGTTATTTTCAATGGATTTAAAAATTGCCATTTAGACCACGTTACGTGGGACTATTTGTTCCATGTCTGAAAATGAACTATTATTCCATTTTCTGTGCGCTTGTTTGATGTTATTCAAAATCCTAGTACAATTCGACATACAGAAGAACAGCATTTTGCCAGCAGTTGATTGGATGGTTGCGTTGTTGAAATTGTCGCCAATTAAAATTTTTAAACTTTTTTGGAAGTTTAGTTCAACTTATTTCAAAATATTTAACGAAAATTACTTAATGTTTAAACTATTGGAAAACGTACTTCATAAGCTAGTAAGATAATTAAAATTTTAATGTTTTGTTTTCAATTGCCATGGTGTAGCAAATAGTATTTTCACGTTTGTATTTTGCCCTAAATTCATTATGAAACATACCATTATCTCGGAGCTTTGCAAAACTAAAAAGATCTTCAATTCTACCATTGGGATCGTCTTCATACCATTGTATGATTCCAGAAAACTTATTACTCTCCAAAGCAACCCAGATGCTTGAGTCATCGGTTTTTGATAGCCATGAAAGAAGTTCTCATAAATTGATATGGTTTTCCCAAAACCGCTTCTTATTTTCCAAGTTTGTTTGTCGGAAGTGATAGTCTTCGTTCCATTTGTTTTCTTTTTGTTTTTTTTCTGATCTTATTATGCTAAAATTGGTTTCTAAGTTTTTGAATTATCAAAATCTTACACGATGTTGTCTTTTGTGTTTTTATCCTTCTTCTTTCAAGTAAGAAAACAAACTAATCTTGAAACTATTGATAATTTTTACCACTTTGTATTAAAAATTTATAAATTTCACAATTCTTCCCAGTAATAAGCCAGTCGTTTTGAAAAAAATGTCAGATTTTTGAGAAGAAAATCGTAACAATAAGTAAACTACTACTAATACCTATGTCTTAAACTCCTAAAACCCCACTTTCTCTAAAATAACAAATAGTAGAAATAATTTTTGAAGAATTGTTTTCAACGCTAAAATTATGCGATGTTTTTCAATAAAATTTTGCAGCATTGAAAAAACTAAACTTTCAAAATGAAACTTGAAATTAAAGAAAAAAATTATTTCGAGAATTTGAGACTTAAGTTCGTTTCTAGCTTCCAGAAATAGCAAAAAAATAAAGGCACGAGACTTTTGAATAATTTTTGAGTGAATTGTAAAGACAGTGTTTATATTTCAGATCAGAAACCAATTTAAATAAACTTAATTCTAAGAGTCTTTAAAGAAGATCCCTAAAATTGGAATTTCAAGATATTCTAAATTAAGGATATTCGATAACCGATCCCATTGAATCATACAGTCGTATAGTTTTGTGATCAGAAACCAATTTAAATAAACTTAATTCTAAGAGTCTTTAAAGAAGATCCCTAAAATTGGAATTTCAAGATATTCTAAATTAAGGATATTCGACAACCGATCCCAATGAATCATACAGTCGTATAGTTTTGTGATCAGAAACCAATTTAAATAAACTTAATTCTAAGAGTCTCTAAAGAAGATCCCTAAAATTGGAATTTCAAGATATTCTAAATTAAGGATATTCGACAACCGATCCCATTGAATCATACAGTCGTATAGTTTTGTGATCAGAAACCAATTTAAATAAACTTAATTCTAAGAGTCTTTAAAGAAGATCCCTAAAATTGGAATTTCAAGATATTCTAAATTAAGGATATTCGACAACCGATCCCATTGAATCATACAGTCGTATAGTTTTGTGCCAGCGGTTGGTTGCGTTGTTGAAGTTGTCTTGTAAGTTTTTTAAGTGAAACTTCTTTCAATTTCCTAATCTAAATTTATGTAAGTGTCAAAAATTAGAGAAATGTACTCCATGAGCTAAACAAATTATTAAACTTTTAATGTTTTGCTTTCGGTTCACATGGCGCAGCAATAAACGTTGGCAAGCTAATAACTTGCCCTTAAACTGTGACAGAACACGTTATTATCTCGCGTCATCGCTGAACAAAACAAAAAGATCCTTAAGTTCGTCTCCATTTAGGGTATGATTCGAGAAACGTTTTTACCCTCCAAAACAACCGAGGTCTTTTTCCTTCATCGGTTTTCGGTAGCCGTGTTCTAGCAACTAACGTTTGCACATAATTTTTATGAGAAAAGATTTCAATTGGTACAGAAAATTCAAAATCTTATGTTGCCTTGTTTGGTGATTTACTTCTTGATTACTAATTGAAGTTCTAAAACTGTTGAAACCTAAATGATTTGAAAGAATTTGGCATAATCATTCAGTTTTTTGGCGTTTTTTAAGTGGGAATTGCAATTGCTGCATGTTCTGTTCAGAGCTTAGCGGATTTTTTGACGAACAATTTATCTGCCAAAACGCTGTGATTACGTTTTTATAGTGTTTGAAAATTTAAATGGTCTGGTTGCAAAACTATCGAGCGTATGTTATATTCGTATAATTACATCCCGTGATAACTTTTTGAAAAATTTGTCACTGCTTACCACAAAATCTGTGGAAACAAACATATTAGATTAGGCACAAATTTTAAGAACTTTAATTACAGAAAAGAATTTTTTTGAACAAAAAAACTCAAAAAGAATCTCATATTGCCAATTCTAGATAAATTAGACGAACTGCAATTAGCACTTGTCAAGGAGATGGCTCGTGATAAATTTTTCTAGCTGTCTATTTAACTCATACCAGCTCAGAAGATCTCTTATGAGGCTTTGCTGCAACCATTTCCAGACTCTTGTGCAATCATGTCACAAATCAATATTAATGTTAGCGGGGTGATTTTAAAGTTGTCAAATTTTCATTACCTCGATCTTTTAAATGAATATTTAATTCGGATTTCCCCTTTCATAACACATACGGGCAACATTCCTTCTTCCCTTATATAGGAAAAATTATTCAAATGAAGATAAAAATTTCAAATTAGAACATTTGTACAGATCCGAGTTAGTTTTCTCTTAAATGTGCCAATTCGCACCTGTTAGCGTTACGCAATGAAACACAGTAATTTGACTATTGGAAGCGGATAAAATTATCACGACAAAATTTAAGTGGAATTACTGTAATTGTACCTTAAATGGCGGGTTATTACGCCTCGCAGTGGTATACTTCGCTATCGTTTTAGAAGAACCATATTGTCTCTATAGTGATCAGCAAATTCAATTCAAATAATGCAAGATTTTAATGTTAGCTCAAAAAATAAATTGTGTTCAAAGTGTTGTAAAAAAAACTAGGTTTGCTAGTGCAGTTCCCTTATGCGCACATACATTAGTAGTAAGAAACCAGTACACCCTAGGCCACTTTTTGGCTCTTTTTACCCAAACGTGTTCGATCATGCGCGCGGATGAAAAGTTCTTGGCAATTATTCCCTTTTAGTTTAGGATTGTTGCCTGAAAATTTAAAACACTTACCTGAAATCCATTTTCAATGTGGCAGTGTGGAAGTTTATACGGAAAGTTAACACACTGTGGAGAATACTGTCTGTATACAAATGCCTAAGGGCTATAAATCCACTCTATATTTGTCATGAACACTTTTGCATAGAAATCTGGGCTTTTAATGTGAATAAACTATATATTGGTATTGCGTAATCAGGGTTAACTCCTGCATACGCAACTTTGAAGCACACAAATTTATAAGTATATGAGGGATATTTAAACCCTGTGAAGAAGATTGTTTGTATACAAACGTTTGCGGGCTATAAATCCAGTGAACACTTTTGCGCAGTAGCAGAAATCTGGGTATCTAATGTGAATAATCTATGTAATGGTATTGCGTATGCAGGGTTTTGTTTTTTAACTACATGTGAAACGTCTGGGTAGGAAGCGTTCTACTTTCTGATGAAATTATTACCTAAGGGCTATTTTTAGAACACAAACTCAAACTCGAACTCGGCCTCGTCTGTCTCAGACTGTTAAGACTTCCCTTTTATTTATTACACAATAAGCCATATGATTCAGACGTACTACATTTTGACGAAATTCGTATCCGAAAACAACAAGTTCGAACACGATAAAAGGAAGTAATTGATTCTTCAATAGAATTTATATAAAAAAGGAACAGAAAAAGCATTCTGAAAGATAATAAATTACTGAAATTTTGACCTCATCAACTGTTGTTTTGTCCAGCAAAGACCAATTGACAGGGAAGACAATCGTCGAGTAGAAAGAACACAAGTTGAGAGTAACTTCTACCTCGCAGATAAAATCAGGTTAATTCATCATTTGAAAAGAAATCATCGTTTGAAGTTATACTATGAAGTTAGGTCCTTGAGGAATCCGAAAAGTATAGAAACATCTTGTTTTTAGTTTTGAAGGATCTATCAGAAAAACGAGTAGTGTCAAGAAGAACAGTTGGGTGTAACAACATCTTGTCACTTTGGTTGCAGAGAATACAAAGACACAAAAGACGGAAAAAACTTTGTTTGAATTCCGAGCGCTTCAAAAACAAATTGGCATCAGGAAGCAAAAAAGAACAACTGGAAACCAGAGGAACAGCATTTTGTTTGTCTATCATCAGAGCGCATCCCTAAGCAAGAGGAGTGGTTCAAAACAGAAAATTTGTGCGAAGTAAGTTAAAAGACTTCTTTTGTCTTCATGTAGCTCCTCCATCATTTCAACCTATCTAACTCATCCACGGATCAAAACAAGGTAGTCGGAAAACATCAATTTTGCTCACATAATTTACATATGAGTCATCAAAGGTCAATTGTACATCATTTTTTCCCTCTTAATGTACAAGTTCTAGAGAAAAGTTTCTTAAGGAAAAATTGTTCCATTAGTGAAAACTAACACAAATATACTTTAAAAAACATCAATTTTGCTCACATAACATATATATGAATCATCAAAGGTCAATTGTACATCATTTTTTTCCTCTTAATGTACAAGTTCTAGAGAAAAGTTTCTTAAGGAAAAGTTGTTCCATTAGTGAAAACTAACACTAAACTACTTTAAAAATTATCACTTTTGCTCATATAAGATATGTATGAGTCATCAAAGGTCAATAGGTCAATTGTACATCATTTTTTTCCTCTTAATGTACAAGTCCTGGAGAAAAATTTCTTAAGGAAAAGTTGTTCCATTAGTGAAAACTAACACAAATATACTTTAAAAAACATCAATTTTGCTCACATAACATATATATGAATCATCAGAGGTCAATTGTACATAATTTTTTTCCTCTTAATGTACAAGTCCTAGAGAAAAATTTCATAAGGAAAAGTTGTTCCATTAGTGAAAACTAACACAAATAAACTTTAAAAAACATCAATTTTGCTCACATAACATATGTATGAGTCATCAAACGTCAATTGTACATCATTTTTTTCCTCTTAATGTACAAGTCCTAGAGAAAAATTTCTTAAGGAAAAGTTGTTCCATTGGTGAAAACTAACACAAATAAACTTTAAAAAACATCAATTTTGCTCACATAACATATGTATGAGTCATCAAAGGTCAATTGTACATCATTTTTTTCCTCTTAATGTGCAAGTCCTAGAGAAAAATTTCTTAAGGAAAAGTTGTTCCATTAGTGAAAACTAACACAAATATACTTTAAAAAACATCAATTTCGCTCACATAACATATATATGAGTCATCAAAGGTCAATTGTACATCATTTTTTTCCTCTTAATGTACAAGTCCCAGAGAAAAGTTTCTTAAGGAAAAATTGTTCCATTAGTGAAAACTAACACAAAACTACTTTAGGAAACATCAATTTTGCTCAGATAACAAATAAATGAGTCATCAAAGGTCAACTGTACCTCATTTTTTTCCTCTTAATGTACAAGTCATAGAGAAAAGTTTCTTCAGGAAAAGTTGTTCCATTAGTGAAAACTAACACAAAACTACTTTAAAAAACATTTATTTTGCTCAGATAACAAATAAATGAGTCATCAAAGGTCAATTGTACATCTTTTTTTTTCCTCTTAATGTACAAGTTCTAGAGAAAAGTTTCTTAAGGAAAAGTTGTTCCAATAGTAAAAACTAACACAAAACTACTTTAAAAAACTTCAATTTTGATTACATAACATATATTTGAGTCATCAAAGGTCAATTGTACATCATTTTTTTCCTCTTAAAGTACAAGTCCTAGAGAAAAGTTTCTTGACAAAAAGTTGTTCCAATAGTAAAAACTAACACAAAACTACTTTAAAAAACATCAATTTTGCTCACATAACATTTGTATGAGTCATCAAAGGTCAATTTTACATCATTTTTTTCCTCTTAATGTACAAGTTCTAGAGAAAAGTTTCCTGAGGAAAAATTGTTCCTTTACTGAAAACTAACACAAAACTACTTTAAGAAACATCAATTTTGCTCAGATAATATATATATGAGTCATCGAAGGTCAATTGTACATCATTTTTTTTCCTCTTAATGTACAAGTTCTAGAGAAAAGTTTCTTAAGGAAAAATTGTTCCATTACTGAAAACTAACACAAAACTACTTTGAGAGACATTAATTTTGCTCAGATAACAAATAAATGAGTCATGAAAGGTCAATTGTACATCCTTTTTTTCCTCTTAATGTACAAGTTCTAGAGAAAAGTTTCTTAAGGAAAAGTTGTTCCATTAGTGAAAACTAACACAAAATTACTTTAAAAAACATCAATTTTGCTCACATAACATATGTATGAGTCATCAAAGGTCAATTGTACATCATTTTTTTCCCTCTTAATGTACAAGATCTAGAGAAAAGTTTCTTAAGGAAAAATTGTTCCATTTCTGAAAACTAACACAAAACTACTTTAAGAAACATCAATTTTGCTCAGATAAAATATGTATGAGGCATCAAAGGTCAATTGTACATCATTTTTTTCCTCTTAATGTACAAGTTCTAGAGAAAAGTTTCTTAAGGAAAAGTTGTTCCATTAGTAAAAACTAACACAAAATTACATTAAAAAACATCAATTTTGCTCACATAACATATGATTGAGTAATCAAAGGTCAATTGTACATCATTTTTTCCCTCTTAATGTACAAGATCTAGAGAAAAGTTTCTTAAGGAAAAATTGTTCCATTTCTGAAAACTAACACAAAACTACTTTAAGAAACATCAATTTTGCTCAGATAAAATATGTATGAGTCATCAAAGGTCAATTGTACATCATTTTTTTCCTCTTAATGTACAAGTTCTAGAGAAAAGTTTCTTAAGGAAAAGTTGTTCCATTAGTAAAAACTAACACAAAATTACATTAAAAAACATCAATTTTGCTCACATAACATATGATTGAGTAATCAAAGGTCAATTGTACATCATTTTTTTCCTCTTAATGTACAAGTTCTAGAGAAAAGTTTCTTAAGGAAAAGTTGTTCCATTAGTGAAAACTAACACAAAATTACTTTAAAAAATATCAATCGTGCTCAGATAATATATGTATGAGTCATCAAAGGTCAATTGTACATCATTTTTTTCCTCTCAATGTACAAGTCCCAGAGAAAAGTTTCTTAGGAAAAAGTTGTTCCATTAGTAAAAACTAACACAAAACTACTTTAAAAAACATCAATTTTGCTCACTTAACATATATATGAGTCATCAAAGGTTATTTGTACATAATTTTTTCCTCTTAATGTACAAGTCCTGGAGAAAAGTTTCTAAAGGAAAAATTGTTTCATTAGTAAAAACCAACACGAAACTACTTTAAAAAACATCATTTTTGCTCACACAACATATATATGACTCAAAGGTCAATTGTACATCATTTTTTCCCCTTTATGAACAAGTCCTAGAGAAAACTTTCTTAAGGAAAAGTTGTTCCACGAGTGAAAACTAACACAAAACTACTTTAAAAAAACATCAATTTTGCTCACATAACATATATATGAGTCATCAAAGGTCAATTGTACATCATTTTTTTCCTCTTAATATACTAGTCCTAGAGAAAAAATTTCTAAATAAAAAAGATGTTTAATTAGTAAAAAGGAACAGAGAACTACTTTAGGAAAACCCAAATACTGCTCACAAAAAATATATAAAAGTCAGCAAAGGTCATTTTTTCCCTCTCAACTTGCATGTCATAGAGAAAAAATTCTTTGGGAAAACTTGCTCAATTAGTAAAAATTAACACAAAAATGTTATGAAAATTAGCAATTTGGCTAACATAATTGAAATATGAGTCATCAAATGTTATTAGCACATCTTTTTTTTCCTCTTAACGTTCAAGTCAGAGAAAAAGTTCAACAATTTTTCAACAATTTCAAAAAAGAGTCAACAAAGTTCATTTGTAACTCATTATTTTTTCCTCTTAATTTACAAATCTAGTGGAAAATTTGTTTAGTTGAGGTTGTTTCCTTAGTGAAAACTACCAATTAAATACTTAAATTGTCAGTTTCGTCCAAAAAAATATCTATTTTGTATTAGTCCCGAAAGGTCAATTTTACGTCAATTTTTGTTCCTCTTAAGTTACAAGTTCTAGCGAGAAAACTGCTTCGTAGTTAAAACAAACAATGATTGAAAAAGTACCAATTTTGTTTACATAAAGTTTAAATGAATCATCGAAGTTTGCTTGTGCATCGCCCTCTCCTAAATTTACAAGACCACAACAAAAAATTCTCATGTAAAAGTTGTTTCATATGTCATCATGTGTCATCTAAATTTATGTGAAAGTCATCATTAGTACATAATTTTTCTGTAGTTAGAGTAAAAAATTCCTTCTATAAGCTTGTTTTGTATCTGAACGATAACAAAAAAAACTCAAAATTGTATCAATTTTGCTAATAAAAGTTAAATATGAGTATATGTGAAATTAAGGGTCATATGTACATTGTTTCTTTCTTCTTAATGAACAAGTCCTGGAGAAAATCACAGGTAAAAAAAACGTTCATTTCTGAAAATAAAGCAAGATTATTTTAAAATGTATTAGTTTGTGTCATAAAAAATATAAAATGAGTCATCAAAGGTTTATTGTATATCGTTTTTTTCACCTCATAATGTACAAGTCGCAGTGGAAACTTCATAAAAAAACTCTTTCATTGGTGAAAATTAACAGAATCTAACTTTACTTTGCATTAGTTATTTATAACGTATGTACGAGTCAGCAAACGTCAATGCTCATCATTTTATTCCACTTGATGTACAAGTATCGGGGAAAGTTCCTTCATTAAAAGGTTTTTCGTAATTTAAAGCTCGTACAAAACTACTTAAAACTTTACGCAGACTAAAATGAGACACATTTTCTCTTCATAATATACCAATCTCTGTGAGAAAACTTCAGAGACAAAAATTTTTCAAAAAAATCTCGATCAATCAGCAAAAAACTAACGGAAACATTCTCAAAAGAGTATCAGTTTTGTTGACGAAAATGTAAATGAGTCATTAAAAGTCAATTTTATATCATTTTGCTCCGTCTTAATGTACCCAGAGATTCAATATTTCAAAAAAAACTCGTTTCATCAGTGACAACTAACATGCAACGACTTTGAAATGTATTAATGTCGGTAATGTAAATTATATATGCATCACCAAAATATGTAATTGTACGTCATTTTTAATCCGCTCAAGATACATGTCCCTAAGAAATAATTCCTAAGTAAAAGTTGATTCTTGCGGAAAATAATTTAAAATTATTTCATAATGTATGAAGCTCGGTCATGTAAACTATAAATAATAAATCATTTATTACTAGTCATTACTAGTGAACAATAAATCATTTATTATCTTTCAAGGTGCAAGCAGTAGATTGAACCTTTTTCAATGAAAGTTAGTTTTCTGCAAAGAAAAATGTTCAAAGAAACATCTATTTTATGCACTTACATTACGTATAATTCATCAGGGCTCAGAAGTACACCATCTCAGATTACCTAATGTACCATAGTACAGCAATTTTTTGAAAGTTTTTTTTGCCAGAAAATCGTTTTGAAAGTAAATTCGTCAATGGAAACTTAAAAAAAATCAATTTTGTGCTCATTGTCGAGAAAGAAAAGTTCGATTGTTTATAGTTTCTTATCTCTCAAAGTACAAGTGTTATACCAAACTCTACCTCATGATAATTTTTTATGGGTGAATCCCGAAGCTGAAACAATCAAAGGCGCTTCAATTTCAAGCTCACACGCTATTTTTAAGTGATCAAAATTTAAAGGTATCTGGCTCGATAACTCTTTAGTTGATAATTTTACGTTAAAAAATTTGCCATTAAGATTTAACAAAAAAAGAATCGATTGTACATATCAATACTCCATTTTTTGTGATAGGCGTAGTACAGAATTTTATTGTTAAAAAGATCTGTATCATGGATATTTACGTAGACAAGTTATACAAAACTGAACCAGGAATAATTGACCTAACTAAAATTGTTAAATTGATTGCGCAATATCTCTTTTATACTTTAATCCACAAAGTTCACGGAACAATACTTCAAGACAGAAGCTTTAATGCCTAAGTAATATCAACATTGTCTACAGGCGCTGATCCAAAGTATTCAAAGATCAGCAGTAATTATAATCTTTTTGAAGAGTTGGAACTCAAACCAAATTGGGTTAGTCATTACTATGCATGAGTTGGAATTAACCGATGTACAATTTACTCAGTGTTAATTTTTCTGTATAGGTATCTAGAAGACACTGATTCTTTTAACGTAATTTGAACGAAACAAAGTTACGCACTTGCAACTAAAATCTTTATCTTTTTTTTCTTTTTTGAAAAACGAAGCAATGAACCCTGCATGCACTTAGAGTTCTATCTGGTAGGTTTTTGTGCATGCATGGTTCATTGCTTCGTTTTTCACAAAAGAAAAAAAAGATAAAGATTTTAGTTGCAAGTGCGTAACTTTGTTTCGTTCAAATTACGTTAAAAGAATCAGTTTGAACAGTCAACATCAAATCTTTTTGTCTACCATATTTGAAAAAAAATATTCCGGAC
>NW_027450176.1:0-42531 GCF_964194025.1 Convolutriloba macropyga | reverse complement strand
CTTGCACATTGAAAGATAATAAATGATTTATTGTTCACTAGTAATGACTAGTAACAAATGATTTATTGTTTATAGTTTACATGACCGAGCTTCATACATTATGAAATAATTTTAAATTATTTTCCGCAAGAATCAACTTTTACTTAGGAATTATTTCTTAGGGACATGTATCTTGAGCGGATTAAAAATGACGTACAATTACAAATTTCGGTGATGCATATATAATTTACATTACCGACATTAATACATTTCAAAGTCGTTGCATGTTAGTTGTCACTGATGAAACGAGTTTTTTTTTGAAATATTGAATCTCTGGGTACATTAAGACGGAGAAAAATGATATAAAATTGACTTTTAATGACTCATTTACATTTTCGTCAACAAAACTGATACTCTTTTGAGAATGTTTCCGTTAGTTTTTTTGCTGATTGATCGAGATTTTTTTGAAAAATTTTTGTCTCTGAAGTTTTCTCACAGAGATTGGTATATTATGAAGAGAAAATGTGTCTCATTTTAGTCTGCGTAAAGTTTTAAGTAGTTTTGTACGAGCTTTAAATTACGAAAAACCTTTTAATGAAGGAACTTTCCCCGATACTTGTACATCAAGTGGAATAAAATGATGAGCATTGACGTTTGCTGACTCGTACATACGTTATAAATAACTAATGCAAAGTAAAGTTAGATTCTGTTAATTCTCACCAATGAAAGAGTTTTTTTATGAAGTTTCCACTGCGACTTGTACATTATGAGGTGAAAAAAACGATGTACAATAAACCTTTGATGACTCATTTTATATTTTTTATGACACAAACTAATACATTTTAAAATAATCTTGCTTTATTTTCAGAAATGAACGTTTTTTTTACCTGTGATTTTCTCCAGGACTTGTTCATTAAGAAGAAAGAAACAAGGTAAATATGACCCTTAATTTCATATATACTCATATTTAACTTTTATTAGCAAAATTGATACAATTTTGAGTTTTTTTTTGTTATCGTTCAGATAAAAAACAAGCTTATAGAAGGAATTTTTTACTGTAACTAAAGAAAAATTATGTACTTATGATGACTTTCACATAACTTTAGATGACACATGATGACATATGAAAGAACTTTTACATGAGAATTTTTTGTTGTGGTCTTTTAAATTTAGGAGAGGGCGATGCACAAGCAAACTTCGATGATTCATTTATACTTTATGTAAACAAAATTGGTACTTTTTCAATCATTGTTTGTTTTAACTACGAAGCAGTTTTCTCGCTAGAACTTGTAACTTAAGAGGAACAAAATTTGACGTACAATTGACCTTTCGGGACTAATACAAAATAGATATTTTTTTGGACGAAACTGACAATTTAAGTATTTAATTGGTAGTTTTCACTAAGGAAACAACCTCAACCAAACAAATTTTCCACTAGATTTGTAAATTAAGAGGAAAAAATAATGAGTTACAAATGAACTTTGTTGACTCTTTTTTGAAATTGTTGAAAAATTGTTGAACTTTTTCTCTGACTTGAACATTAAGAGGAAAAAAAGATATGCTAATAACATTTGATGACTCATATTTCAATTATGTTAGCCAAATTGCTAATTTTCATAACATTTTTGTGTTAATTTTCACTAATTGAGCAAGTTTTCCCTAAGAATTTTTTCTCTATGACATGCACGTTGAGAGGGAAAAAATGACCTTTGCTGACTCTTATATATTTTTTGTGAGCAGTATTTGGGTTTTCCTAAAGTAGTTCTCTGTTCCTTTTTACTAACTAAACTTCTTTTTTATTTAGAAATTTTTTCTCCAGGACTTGTATATTAAGAGGGAAAAAATGATGTACAATTGAACTTTGATGACTCATATATATGTTATGTGAGCAAAATTGATGTTTTTTTAAAGTAGTTTTGTGTTAGTTTTCACTCGTGGAACAACTTTTCCTTAAGAAAGTTTTCTCTAGGACTTGTACATTAAGGGGAAAAAATGATGTACAAATGACCTTTGAGTCATATATATGTTGTGTGAGCAAAAATGATGTTTTTTAAAGTAGTTTTGTGTTGGTTTTTACTAATGAAACAATTTTTCCTTTAGAAACTTTTCTCTAGGACTTGTACATTAAGAGGAAAAAATGATGTACAAATAATCTTTGATGACTCATATATATGTTAAGTGAGCAAAATTGATGTTTTTTAAAGTAGTTTTGTGTTAGTTTTTACTAATGGAACAACTTTTTCTAAAGAAACTTTTCTCTGGGACTTGTACATTGAGAGGAAAAAAATGATGTACAATTGACCTTTGATGACTCATACATATATTATCTGAGCACAATTGATGTTTTTTAAAGTAATTTTGTGTTAGTTTTCACTAATGGAACAACTTTTCCTTAAGAAACTTTTCTCTAGAACCTGTACATTAAGAGGAAAAAAATGATGTACAATTGACCTTTGATTACTCAATCATATGTTATGTGAGCAAAATTGATGTTTTTTAATGTAATTTTGTGTTAGTTTTCACTAATGGAACAACTTTTCCTTAAGAAACTTTTCTCTAGAACTTGTACATTAAGAGGGAAAAAATGATGTACAATTGACCTTTGATGACTCATACATATATTATCTGAGCAAAATTGATGTTTCTTAAAGTAGTTTTGTGTTAGTTTTCAGTAATGGAACAATTTTTCCTTAAGAAACTTTTCTCTAGATCTTGTACATTAAGAGGGAAAAAAATGATGTACAATTGACCTTTGATGACTCATACATATGTTATGTGAGCAAAATTGATGTTTTTTAAAGTAATTTTGTGTTAGTTTTCACTAATGGAACAACTTTTCCTTAGGAAACTTTTCTCTAGAACTTGTACATTAAGAGGAAAAAAAGGATGTACAATTGACCTTTCATGACTCATTTATTTGTTATCTGAGCAAAATTAATGTCTCTCAAAGTAGTTTTGTGTTAGTTTTCAGTAATGGAACAATTTTTCCTTAAGAAACTTTTCTCTAGAACTTGTACATTAAGAGGAAAAAAATGATGTACAATTGACCTTCGATGACTCATATATATATTATCTGAGCAAAATTGATGTTTCTTAAAGTAGTTTTTTGTTAGTTTTCAGTCAAGGAACAATTTTTCCTTAAGAAACTTTTCTCTAGAACCTGTACATTAAGAGGAAAAAAATGATGTAAAATTGACCTTTGATGACTCATACAAATGTTATGTGAGCAAAATTGATGTTTTTTAAAGTAGTTTTGTGTTAGTTTTTACTATTGGAACAACTTTTTGTCAAGAAACTTTTCTCTAGAACTTGTACATTAAGAGGAAAAAAATGATGTACAATTGACCTTTGATGACTCAAATATATGTTATGTGAGCAAAATTGAAGTTTTTTAAAGTAGTTTTGTGTTAGTTTTTATTATTGGAACAACTTTTCCTTAAGAAACTTTTCTCTAGAACTTGTACATTAAGAGGAAAAAAATGATGTACAATTGACCTTTGATGACTCATTTATTTGTTATCTGAGCAAAATAAATGTTTTTTAAAGTAGTTTTGTGTTAGTTTTCACTAATGGAACAACTTTTCCTGAAGAAACTTTTCTCTAGGACTTGTACATTAAGAGGAAAAAAATGATGTACAGTTGACCTTTGATGACTCATTTATTTGTTATCTGAGCAAAATTGATGTTTCCTAAAGTAGTTTTGTGTTAGTTTTCACTAATGGAACAATTTTTCCTTAAGAAACTTTTCTCTGGGACTTGTACATTAAGAGGAAAAAAAATGATGTACAATTGACCTTTGATGACTCATACATATGTTATGTGAGCAAAATTGATGTTTTTTAAAGTTTATTTGTGTTAGTTTTCACAAATGGAACAACTTTTCCTTAAGAAACTTTTCTCTAGAACTTGTACATTAAGAGGAAAAAAATGATGTACAATTGACCTTTGATGACTCATACATATATTATCTGAGCAAAATTGATGTTTCTTAAAGTAGTTTTGTGTTAGTTTTCAGTAATGGAACAATTTTTCCTTAAGAAACTTTTCTCTAGATCTTGTACATTAAGAGGGAAAAAAATGATGTACAATTGACCTTTGATGACTCATACATATGTTATGTGAGCAAAATTGATGTTTTTTAAAGTAATTTTGTGTTAGTTTTCACTAATGGAACAACTTTTCCCTAGGAAACTTTTCTCTAGAACTTGTACATTAAGAGGAAAAAAAGGATGTAAAATTGACCTTTGATGACTCATTTATTTGTTATCTGAGCAAAATTAATGTCTCTCAAAGTAGTTTTGTGTTAGTTTTCAGTAATGGAACAATTTTTCCTTAAGAAACTTTTCTCTAGAACTTGTACATTAAGAGGAAAAAAAATGATGTACAATTGACCTTCGATGACTCATATATATATTATCTGAGCAAAATTGATGTTTCTTAAAGTAGTTTTGTGTTAGTTTTCAGTCAAGGAACAATTTTTCCTTAAGAAACTTTTCTCTAGAACTTGTACATTAAGAGGAAAAAAATGATGTAAAATTGACCTTTGATGACTCATACAAATGTTATGTGAGCAAAATTGATGTTTTTTAAAGTAGTTTTGTGTTAGTTTTTACTATTGGAACAACTTTTTGTCAAGAAACTTTTCTCTAGGACTTGTACATTAAGAGGAAAAAAATGATGTACAATTGACCTTTGATGACTCAAATATATGTTATGTGAGCAAAATTGAAGTTTTTTAAAGTAGTTTTGTGTTAGTTTTTACTATTGGAACAACTTTTCCTTAAGAAACTTTTCTCTAGAACTTGTACATTAAGAGGAAAAAAATGATGTACAATTGACCTTTGATGACTCGTTTATTTGTTATCTGAGCAAAATAAATGTTTTTTAAAGTAGTTTTGTGTTAGTTTTCACTAATGGAACAACTTTTCCTGAAGAAACTTTTCTCTAGGACTTGTACATTAAGAGGAAAAAAATGATGTACAGTTGACCTTTGATGACTCATTTATTTGTTATCTGAGCAAAATTGATGTTTCCTAAAGTAGTTTTGTGTTAGTTTTCACTAATGGAACAATTTTTCCTTAAGAAACTTTTCTCTGGGACTTGTACATTAAGAGGAAAAAAAATGATGTACAATTGACCTTTGATGACTCATATATTTGTTATGTGAGCAAAATTGATGTTTTTTAAAGTATATTTGTGTTAGTTTTCACTAATGGAACAACTTTTCCTTAAGAAATTTTTCTCTAGGACTTGCACATTAAGAGGAAAAAAATGATGTACAATTGACCTTTGATGACTCATACATATGTTATGTGAGCAAAATTGATGTTTTTTAAAGTTTATTAGTGTTAGTTTTCACCAATGGAACAACTTTTCCTTAAGAAATTTTTCTCTAGGACTTGTACATTAAGAGGCAAAAAATGATGTACAATTGACCTTTGATGACTCATACATATGTTATGTGAGCAAAATTGATGTTTTTTAAAGTTTATTTGTGTTAGTTTTCACCAATGGAACAACTTTTCCTTAAGAAATTTTTCTCTAGGACTTGTACATTAAGAGGAAAAAAATGATGTACAATTGACCTTTGATGACTCATACATATGTTATGTGAGCAAAATTGATGTTTTTTAAAACTTATTTGTGTTAGTTTTCACTAATGGAACAACTTTTCCTTAAGAAATTTTTCTCTAGGACTTGCACATTAAGAGGAAAAAAATGATGTACAATTGACCTTTGATGACTCATACATATGTTATGTGAGCAAAATTGATGTTTTTTAAAGTTTATTTGTGTTAGTTTTCACCAATGGAACAACTTTTCCTTAAGAAATTTTTCTCTAGGACTTGTACATTAAGAGGAAAAAAATGATGTACAATTGACGTTTGATGACTCATACATATGTTATGTGAGCAAAATTGATGTTTTTTAAAATTTATTTGTGTTAGTTTTCACCAATGGAACAACTTTTCCTTAAGAAATTTTTCTCTAGGACTTGTACATTAAGAGGAAAAAAATGATGTACAATTGACCTTTGATGACTCATACATATGTTATGTGAGCAAAATTGATGTTTTTTAAAGTTTATTTGTGTTAGTTTTCACTAATGGAACAACTTTTCCTTAGGAAATTTTTCTCTAGGACTTGTACATTAAGAGGAAAAAAATGATGTACAATTGACCTCTGATGATTCATATATATGTTATGTGAGCAAAATTGATGTTTTTTAAAGTTTATTTGTGTTAGTTTTCACTAATGGAACAACTTTTCCTTAAGAAACTTTTCTCTAGGACTTGTACATTAAGAGGAAAAAAATGATGTACAATTGACCTTTGATGACTCATACATATCTTATTTGAGCAAAAGTGATGTTTTTTAAAGTAGTTTAGTGTTAGTTTTCACTAATGGAACAACTTTTCCTTAAGAAACTTTTCTCTAGAACTTGTACATTAAGAGGAAAAAAATGATGTACAATTGACCTTTGATGATTCATATATATGTTATGTGAGCAAAATTGATGTTTTTTAAAGTATATTTGTGTTATTTTTCACTAATGGAACAATTTTTCCTTAAGAATTTTTTCTCTAGAACTTGTACATTAAGAGGGAAAAAATGATGTACAATTGACCTTTGATGACTCATATGTATATTATGTGAGCAAAATTGATGTTTTCCGACTACCTTGTTTTGATCCGTGGATGAGTTAGATAGGTTGAAATGATGGAGGAGCTACAAGAAGAAGTCTTTTAACTTACTTCGCACAAATTTTTTGTTTTGAACCACTCCTCTTGCTTAGGGATGCGCTCTGATGATAGACAAACAAAATGCTGTTCCTCTGGTTTCCAGTTGTTCTTTTTTGCTTCCTGATGCCAATTTGTTTTTGAAGCGCTCGGAATTCAAACAAAGTTTTTTCCGTCTTTTGTGTCTTTGTATTCTCTGCAACCAAAGTGACAAGATGTTGTTACACCCAACTGTTCTTCTTGACACTACTCGTTTTTCTGATAGATCCTTCAAAACTAAAAACAAGATGTTTCTATATTTTCGGATTCCTCAAGGACCTAACTTCATAGTATAACTTCAAACGATGATTTCTTTTCAAATGATGAATTAAACTGATTTTATCTGCGAGGTAGAAGTTACTCTCAACTTGTGTTCTTTCTACTCGACGATTGTCTTCCCTGTCAATTGGTCTTTGCTGGACAAAACAACAGTTGATGAGGTCAAAATTTCAGTAATTTATTATCTTTCAGAATGCTTTTTTTGTTCCTTTTTTATATAAATTCTATTGAAGAATCAATTACTTCCTTTTATCGTGTTCGAACTTGTTGTTTTCGGATACGAATTTCGTCAAAATGTAGTACGTCTGAATCATATGGCTTATTGTGTAATAAATGAAAGGGAAGTCTTAACAGTCTGAGACAGACGAGTTGGAGTTCGAGTTTGAGTTTGTGTTCTAAAAATAGCCCTTAGGTAATAATTTCATCAGAAAGTAGAACGCTTCCTACCCAGACGTTTCACATGTAGTTAAAAAACAAAATCCTGCATACGCAATACCATTACATAGATTATTCACATTAGACACCCAGATTTCAGCTACTGCGCAAAAGTGTTCACTGGATTTATAGCCCGCAAACGTTTGTATACAAACAATCTTCTTCACAGGGTTTAAATATCCCTCATATACTTATAAACTTGTGTGCTTCAAAGTTGCGTATGCAGGAGTTAACCCTGATTACGCAATACCATTATATAGTTTATTCACATTAGAAGCCCAGATTTCTATGCAAAAGTGTTCATGACAAATATAGAGTGGATTTATAGCCCTTAGGCATTTGTAAACAGACAGTATTCTCCACAGTGTGTTAACTTTCCGTATAAACTTCCACACTGCCACATTGAAAATGGATTTCAGGTAAGTGTTTTAAATTTTCAGGCAACAATCCTAAACTAAAAGGGAATAATTGCCAAGAACTTTTCATCCGCGCGCATGATCGAACACGTTTGGGTAAAAAGAGCCAAAAAGTGGCCTAGGGTGTACTGGTTTCTTACTACTTACATTATTAATGACTGAAAAGCCAGTGTTATGTCGTCAATCTTTTGATATATATGTTTCAGTTTCTCAGTCATTTTCAAGTTTCAGTTTTAGTTCCAAGACTCGCATGCAAACTGAAGTTGATAATTTGCACTTAAATCATGACAGAACACGCCATTATACCGTGCCATTGCTGACGCAAAGGGTTCCGTAGCGCCACCATTGGGTTCGTCTTCATACCAGGGGATGATTCCAGAAACGTTATTACCGTGCATATCGACCCAAGTGTTTTCCGGGATTGAGTACTTCACACCAACCCAAAATGCAGTTTCGGGGTTTAAGTTTTCCGCCACAAGTTTGAGCAGAAACTGATCGCCTTGTCCGAAAAAAAGATGAAAGTTTTGAGAAAAATGCACTTTGCAAAAAGTGTATGCACCATCCCGCTTTAGTCGCTCAGAAGGCACGTAATATATTGTGTCCGATCTTAGGCCACCAGGACATTCAATTTTGCCACCATGTCCGTTTCCGATACAATCTCGTAACAAATGAACACCGCTGTAAGGCCCTCTAATAACATGCTCGTTTTCTCTCCATTCGGTCCACTGAGCATCCGTGCGCTTTAGGTTAATTGCACACTTTCCGGGATTATTATCATCTTGAATATTTTTGAACAATCCTTTTTCGTAACATACAGGTTGAACGAGTTTCGACATGGCAACATACACGCAACCAATTACGTCTTTCAAAATATCAACAGATTTGATTGAAATTGAACGATTGAAAGCAGATTGATGGAAATCTGCTGAATTCAGCTCACATGTTTGACGGTTGGTGCAAAAGTTGAACGATTTGCAGCGAGGCAGTTGCATGCACAGTTTTGCACAAAGGATATAATGACTCCAGTCAATGCTACAAATTACCGATTCACCCAAACGTTTTCCCTGATAAATTTCGTTGAAGCGGGTAAACCTGTTCAAAAACAAATCACTGAATCTACTCAACAATTCTTACATACTTTGTTTTCTGTAAAAGTTTTGTTCAATAATAAATAGTAGAAATTTTCTATCCAGATATAAAATACTTAAAAAAAGCTACGTAAAACAGATTACAACCTATTCATTACACTTGTAGCTCTTCTTGTCTACTAGTGCTTTGCGAATTGTTTTCTAGGCCACCAGGATATATATTTTATATCTTTCATCTTTTTACCGCGATAACCCGGTAAAAAGATGAAAGATATAAAATGACGATATTGCCAATCTTCTCAACTATAAATTTTCAGCGTTAGGTGAATATTTTGATAAAAAAGAACAGTATCAATTTGGTAATGATCCGGCACGCCACAGTAACAAATTTATATTCAGGTATACGACAACCAAGGAGATATTTGATATACTCAACAATTTAAATGTTAAAAAAACGTTGGGTCCATCACTCATTCCAGCTTGGGCTTTAAAAGATGCAAGAGAACACATAGCTGAATCTCTCTGTTTTTTGTTTAACCAATTCTTAACTGAACAACGCTTTCCTGACCACCTTAAGCGTGCCCACGTGTTGCCTCTTTTCAAGAAAGAGGATCCTGAAGATCCGATAAATTATCGACCAATTTCGCTTACTGGAGCTCTAGCTAAAATTTTTGAAATCCTTCTTCGAGACCAAATATTAGCTTATTTAGAGAAGAATAAGTTGCTTGCAACAACACAGTTTTGATACAGAAAAAAGTGTCAACTACAGATGCTCTTTTATATTGCACTGAAAAAATCAGATATGATCCCAAGAAAAAAAATCGTCACAGGAGCTTTTTTAGACCTATCTAAAGCTTTTGATTCGATATCACATCCTACTCTTCTGAACAAAACTAAAATTTTAGGTTTTAGTGCACAAGTAAATACAATTCTAAAATCTTATCTAGAAAATCGTGTGCAAAAAGTCAAATTCTCGAAGTATGAATCAAATTGGATAGCACTTAACCGTGGAGTACCACAAGGTACTGTGCTAGGCCCACTGCTTTTCAACATATATGTAAATGATATGAAAGATGATACTGATGTGAATTCTAATATAATCCAGTACGCTGATGATACTTTTATCTTTTGCAGTGGAAAAACAATTTATGAATCAAAGTTACCACTTGAGAAAAGTATTGCTAGGCTCATTCACTTTTTCAGTAAAAATGAGTTAAATGTATATGAAAGCAAAACCGAATTCATTATTTTTGGAGCCCCTAAAAGAAACAAAATCGAAGAAATAGTTGTTAACGGATGTACAGTTCTCGAGAAAAAAGTTGTGAAATACTTGCGAGTTCATTTTGACTGTAAACTTTTTTCCTTGAAGAAATAAAAAATGTACAAAGAAAAATGGCTGTTGGCATAAAAGTCATTTACTCCATCAAAAATATATTTCCTGAATAAACTAGATTTGCTTTATTGAACGCTCTTGTTTTAAGTCATCTGCATTACCCAATTGTTCTGTTCTCAGGTCTTAAAAAATCACTTCGAGTTACTCTAAATAAACAATTGAACTGGGGAATAAAGGCATGTTTCAATAGAACCAAACTTGACAGGACCACTGATCTCAAGATCAAACACAAAATCTTACCAGTAGAATACCTCATAAAGTATCGGGTTAATATATTTTTTATAAAGCTTCTAAAAGCAGATCTACCAGCTTTCGATGAACTCAAGTTAGCCACCCTAAGTGCTAAAATGAATGACCGTACAAACAAGCTGTCATTTGGAGCAAACCAAAAAACAAATATAATGCAAAACTGTTTTTCAAAAAAAGCAATTGACTGGTATAACGATTTGCCTCTCACGTTGAGGCGGAATATCCCTAAAAAGCGGGCTCTCAAAACTACAATAAAAAAATCGTTTCTGGAATGAGTTTCTAAAAGACCCAACGGTTTCTGAATTTAATTCTAATCTCAAATCTTTCAAGTTCAATCTTAATTTGATTTAGTTTTAGGGCGTCTTTTAGTCTTCTATGAAATGTTAATTGGAGGATTAGCATTTCTTAAAATATTCTCTTTTCTCGAAAAAGTTAATTGTAGAATAAGCATTTTTAAAATTTTTTCTCAATTATAATTCATCTCTCTTAATTTGTCGATATTTTAGCACATTGTAAATTTAATACAATTTTAAACTTTCACAATATGTGACGTTTGTTTCATTTATACTTCTTAACACTACATTGCCTTTAAACTATGTTCTGTATTTTATAGTTCATACTCAAAGGAATTAACAATGTTTTTCTTTTCTTTTTTTTCTTTTCATGCAAGTTTCTACTGATAGCTGCGTCAATTTAGTTGCAAATTAACGACAATTTTTGTAATCACACTACTGTAGAAATAGAGCCATCCAGCCCCTTTCTAACCAAAAAATGTCTGGACAGCACTATTTATCCACTACTACTTTATTAATTAAAAAACACGTAAAATACACGTTTTTCAACCAGTAAGAAGTCACAATTTAACTATTTTTCAAATAAAAATATTGAAAAAAATGAAAAATCACAATTGATTACATTATAAACCACTACTCTGTCATTTAAAAAAAAACTTAAAATTACGTTTTTCAAGAGATTTTTATCAATAATTAGTATCACCTGACATTAATATTTGAAGATTCAGGAATAACAAAAAAACCGCCAACTTAACTAAAACAAACACTTGTTGGTTTAAAAAAGATAAATTATACAAAGTTTAAAGTAAACACATACAGAAAGTACTTGCCTGATAAAAATGCAATCTGTGAGGCACACATGCTAAACAATGATAACAAGCTAATATCAAAATCTAAAAAAAGAGCCTGCATCAATTGCGAAAAACATTTGTGTGACACATAACAAGTCCACTCACATTTTTCTAGAAAATTCTTGATGCGACTATATGTTAAAGTACAATAAATTTTTATTTGATTAAAAATTTCATTCATAATTTTTAAAATGAATAAAATTTGAGTAAACAAAAAACACTAATCGAAAGAAAATAATGGCAATATAGCTGAACTATATAATACCTTGACAAAAACATTTCTGTTCTACGAGACTATATCAATCATAAGTTAGAATAAGTTAGAACCACTGGTTAATTTCTTATGAAATGTCTTTCTTTCATAACAACCAAATATCAGAATCAATTTTCAATTTTCAATTTTTTTGTACAATTTTTCTACTATCACCTCCAGAGACCGTTGGAGGTACACGCGAAGATACATTTTTGATTTCTATAGCTTCATCATTTACAACAGCACCAGCACCAGCGTTACTTGTATGTAATGGTCTATCACTAGCATTTTTCTTTTAAATAATATTTTTTCCCAGAACCCCTTATAACCTTTTCTAAATAATTAACAAAACAGAATAGATCACGCAATCTAACCATCATATGCATATGATTGCGCTCAGCATCATGATCGCCCTTAGTTCGACTATCTTTTTTACCTGGATCTCTAACAAAGCCGTTCTCATATTCGTCATCAGTATTAGTAAGTATTTTATGCACCATTAGGTTAGGTTAATACTGATCTTTTCGTTCAATGGTTCTTTAACTGCTAGTTTCCAAAATATCTCAACTAAGCAAATCCATCATACCATAAATAACCATTCTAATAATAGCACAATTTCCAAATATAGTTCCAGCATTATCAGTAATTACACTAAATTTACTCTCAATATAAGATTAATGTGAATTCAAAAGGTTTTCTTCTCTAGTGAGTCTGATATCATTATTAAAGGTATTTAAAGTTGCTAGATCTTTTGGTTTATATGTTATAATCTGACTCTGATAAGTATCAATAGTATAACAAGAAATTGCATCTAAACTAACGTTGATCTCTAAAGGATAAAAAAGAATAACTTTTTAAACAAAAGATGACAGATAACCTAAATTCATTGGAGATACAAAAGATCAGTAAAGAGTCAACTACAACTAAAGATGAACACACATTTAACCCTAGAATGACAAATCAAAAAGAAAGATTTACTTATAAAGCGTCTATTCTCAATACTTGAAGGTTAGGTTTTATTAGATTATATGTTTGTAATTCTCTGATCAATACAACTGAAAGGAGTTAATGAACTATTAAGTAGTAACCCACTTATACAATTAAAAAATGAATACGGAAGAACCAGCAGCTATGCTTCAAAAATCATTATTTTAGCACCTGTTGAATATGAACTATCTGATGTAGCAGACACAGTAAAAGAAGAAACTGATGACAATGTTATAATCGAAATTAACAAGAACACAAAAAATATAAGATAAATGTTGTTGGTTCTGTTAACTTTGATATTGACACTTCAAACGCAGCAATACTAGGTTTTAGGAAGCGAGTTTATTCAATAGGTAAAATGAAGCTGATAAAATAGTTGATCTAAGGAAATTTAATACACACAATATTCACTGTAGTATAATATCTGAAATTACAAAAAGTGGAGACTCTGATTTATAATACACATTCTATCGAACTGAACCACCAGGCTGAATGACAAATTTTGCATCAACAGACGTTTCAAACAAAAATGGTAATGTTTCGAGTTTAACTCTGCACTAATTATTTTTTAAATTTTAATAATAAGGTTTATAACAAGTTAAGTACTAATAACAATCGTACCTAAAATATTGAATAGAAAATTAATTATATTATTAAATATTAATTGTAACAATAACTATAAGATTAATTTTAAAGTCAGTAATAAACTTGGTTATAGAGCTGAACATAAACTTTTCCCTGGTACTAGTCGTAAAATTAATTATAGAAGTAACTGTAGTATTAATCATGCTCATAAATCAGTCTTTTCATCCCAACTAAATCCTAATTGTCCATTATTTTTCTTATCAATAGAGTTCTATACCAATATAATTTTGAGGTTTTTCTCCAACATCATTATATAGATCAGCAAAAAAAGTTGTTCTTCACGATTATTAAAGCAATCATTATATGCAGATTTCACGTTCATACCCCTCTGTTCAAGCAATATAAACAGATTGCGATTATCTCTAATTTTTTGTCTATCTAATTCGAATAGATTTTGGTTAGGATATGCAGTATTACATTAGTGAGGTCTACCTCTACAGAAGTACTCAAAAACAACTGGTTCTTTAACTCGTGCATCATCAAATATCTTAAATTTACTAACTCACTAGGTAATTGGTCAGATAAAGGTAAACCGTGTATATCTTTATTAAAATCAATATCAAGATTATCGTTAATCAGGAAACATATGCGACATGTGTTCGCAATTTTTTGCTTTTTTTCAAAGAACATCTGTTGTGTGTGTGTGTTTACTTGTTTTTTTTAAACCAACATGTGTTTGATTCAGTCAAATTGGTGTTATTCTTGTTACCCCTGAATCTTCAAATATTAAAGGTAAGTGATATTCATTGTTGATACAAATCTCTCGAAAAGTCTGTTCTTTAATTGTTTTTAAAATGATAAAGTAGTGGTGTATAACGTGATTTAATGTAATTTTTCTTTTTTTTAGAGTGGTTGAATAGTAATTAAAACATAATTTTTACTGGTTGAAAAACGCGTTTTTTATGAGTTTTTTTAATAATACAGTCGTAGTGTATAAACAGTGCTATCCAGATTTCTTTCGGTTAGGAAGTGTTTAAATAGCACTATTTATACACAACCTAATTAATGTTTCAAAATCGCCCAAAAAGTTTCAATTGAATTTAGATTCGTACTATCTATTGGCCTATGCATTTCCTCCCACTCTTTGCTGAGGTGGAGGAAACTGTGGAGAAAACTGAAACTGAAAAACTGTGATTAATGCACCGTGATATCATCTTGTTGAAAAATGAAAAATTATGTCCAAAAAATTTCATTTTTGCTTACAGATTTTTAAGTAATTTCAAACAGCCTTTAGCTTCTTCCGACACTAACAGGCAATCTGGTCCACCTGACGATATCTCAAAACCTAATTGGTTGCTTTTCTCGACTCTTTTTACGTTTACCTTGCTGTGCCAGTGGGCTCAGTTCATGCTTAAATAGTTAAATTTGTTTTAAAAATATGTTGACATAGATGGATGGGTCTAGGAAAAGACTCCCATGGAAAAAAACGCACATAATTTTTAGATAGGATATATACCCCCAAGGACACAAACCAGAAATCATACAAAAAATGTATCTGGTCTGATGCCCTATTGGGCCTAATACCCCCCCCCGCCCCCCTGCAACTCATGTGAGTCTCATCAAAATCAATTTCCTTCTGGAGGGTCCCGTACCCCTGAATCTTATCAATGTTTGGTACGCTGGTGGGGGATTATGAACATATACTTAACGTAGTATTCAATGGTACGTTGAAGTGGGGTTTCGAATGTTATTCATTATTCCCGGTGTTAGGTGGGATGCTTTGAATTGCTTTGTGCAAGCCGGTCTGATCAGATCTGGGTAGGGTTGCGAAACTCGTCTTGAGATGTCCATTCCAAGATTCAAGGTCGACAATCTGTAGGTTTTCAAATATGTCGAAATGTGAAAAATTGCTTTAAAACGTATTTTTTTGCTATCTTAAAAATAAACAAATAGTTTACCTTTCAGCAAGCACTGATTGCACCACTATTACTTCAAACGGCATGAAAATAATCCGAGTGACAAACAGTATCTGCTCCATTAATATTTAGTTAATTTTATGATTTACGTTATTCAAAATAATATGAATGTGGCCTTTTCTTCGATTTAAACAAGGTAATCGGTTCAAAACTTAGAGATGATAACCGAGCTGATTTTTTACCAAACTGTATACCACTATTTCATTCTTTTTCTTTTGATCCAATCGATAGTCCTCAAAAAATTTGTAAAATAGTTTTCAAATACTCAAAAAGTTGTTCAATACTTATCTTGGAGTAAGAAAATATGCATTGACTATTCGCATTTCACACTACATTTTCCCATTATAAAAACGGAAAAAAAGTGGACCAACTAAAAGCATAAAATTAACGCCTGCGATTGCTTCTGAATCCCAAAAAAATGAATAATTTAGTATTCAATTAATTGTTCCCATTAAAATAAACCACATCGCACACCTAATTTTGAAATTTTCAAGCTGAGCTTTCTCCGCGAACAGTACAAAATTTCGCCCTTTTCAAATATTCCAAAATTTCGGACCTTTTCCGTTTGCGTTTCCCATTCAAGTTCGTTATGCACCCCCCCCCCCCCCCCTCACTACAGAGCACGAGCCATTGCATAATACATCATTACGTGGGGGACTGTCCAAAAAGGACATAATTGCCACGTGGCAAATGAACAAAAACCGGAAACCAATAGAATCTTAACTTAAGTTCTTAATCAGCCAGTTTCAGTAGCTTAGTATAGAATTCTGCGCGGAGCACCGATTATCATCAGCGTAGAGAGCAGAAAGCAATTCAAAGTATCCCACCTAACACAGGGAATAATGAATAACATTCGAAACCCCACTTTAACATACCATTGAATACTACGTTGATTATAGGTTCATAATCCCCACCAGCGTACCAAACATTGATAAGATTCAGGGGTACATTCAAAGCCCTTCCTATCCATTGCAATTCAAAGCATCCCACCTAAAACCGGGCATAACAAACAATATTCGAAAACTCGCTTCAAAGTACCTTTGAATCCTACGTTGAGTATAGGTTCATAGCCCCCAAAAGCGTACCAAACTTTGATGAGATTCAGAGGTACATTCAAAACCCTTCCTATCCATTGCAATTCACACCATCCCACCTAACACCGAGAATAACAAACAACAATCGAAAACTCACTTCAATGTAACTTTGTATCCTACGTTGAGTATAAGTTCATAGCCCCCCACAAGAGTACCAAACATTGATTAGATTCAGGGTTACATTCAAAGCCCCTCTTATCCACTGCAATTCAAAGCATCCCACCTAACACCGGGCATAACAAACAATATTCGAAATTCGCTTCAACGTACCTTTGAGTCCTACGTTGAGTATAGGTTCATAGCCCCCCAAAGCGTACCAAACATTGATAAGATTCAGAGGTACATTCAAAGCCCTTCCTATCCATGGCAAGTCAAAGCATCCCACCTAGCAGCGGGAATAACAAACAATATTTGAAAACTCACTTCAAAGTACCTTTGAAGCCTACGTTGAGTATAGGTTCATAGCCTCCCAAAAGCGTACCAAACATTGATATGATTCAGGTGTACATTCAAAGCCCTTCCTATCCTTTGCAATTCAAAGCATCCCACCTAACACCGGGAGAAATAAATAATATTTGAAAACGCACTTCAAGGTACCTTTGAATCCTACTTTGAGCATAGGTTCATAACCCTCCACCAGCTTACCAAACATTGATATGATTCAGGGGTACATTCAAAGCCCTTCCTATCCATTGCAATTCAAAGCATCCCACCTAACACCGAGAATAACAAACAACAATCGAAAACTCACTTCAATGTACCTTTGTATCCTACGTTGAGTATAAGTTCATAGCCACCCACAAGCGTACCAAACATTGATAAGATTCAGGGTTACATTCAAAGCCCCTCTTATCCATTGCAATTCAAAGCATCGCACCTAACACTGGGCATAAAAAACAATATTCGAAATTCGCTTCAACGTACCTTTGAGTCCTACGTTGAGTATAGGTTCATAGCCCCCCAAAGCGTACCAAACATTGATAAGATTCAGAGGTACATTCAAAGCCCTTCCTATCCATGGCAATTCAAAGCATCCCACCTAACAGCGGTAATAACAAACAATATTTGAAAACTCACTTCAAAGTACCTTTGAAGCCTACGTTGAGTATAGGTTCATAGCCTCCCAAAAGCGTACCGAACATTGATATGATTCAGGTGTACATTCAAAGCCCTTCCTATCCATTGCAATTCAAAGCATCCCACCTAACACCGGGAAAAATAAATAATATTCGAAAACGCTCTTCAACGTACATTTGAATCCTACGTTGAGCATAGGTTCATAACCCTCTACCAGCGTACCAAACATTGATATGATTCAGGGGTACATTCAAAGCCCTTCCTATCCATTGAAATTCAAAGCATCCCACCTAACACCGGAAATAATACACAGTATTCAAAAACTCACTTCAACGTACTTTTGAACCCTTCGTTGAGTATAAGTTCATAGCCCCCCACAAGCGTACCAAACATTGATCAGATTCAGGGTTAAATTCAATGCCCCTCCTATACATTGCAAATCAAAGACCCCCACCTAACACCGGGAGAAATAAATAATATTCGAAAACGCACTTCAACGGACCTTTGAATCCTACTTTGAGCATGGGTTCATAACCCTCCACCAGCTTACCAAACATTGATATGATTCAGGAGTACATTCAAAGCCCTTCCTATCCATTGCAATTCAAAGCATCCCACCTAACATCAAGAATAATAAACAATATTCGAAAACCCACTTCAACGTACTTTTGAACCCTACGTTGAGTATAAGTTCATAGCCCCCCATAAACGTAACAAACTTTGATAAGATTCAGGGTTAAATTCAAAGCCCTTCCTATCCATTGCAATTCAAAGCATCCCACCTAACACCGGGAATAATAAACAATATTCGAAAACTCACTTCAACGTACTTTTGAACCCTACGTTGAGTATTAGTTCATAGCCCCCCACAAGCGTACCAAACATTGATAAGATTCAGGGTTAAATTCAAAGCCCCTCCTATACATTGCAATTCAAAGCATCGCACCTAACACTGGGCATAACAAACAATATTCGAAATTCGCTTCAACGTACCTTTGAGTCCTACGTTGAGTATAGGTTCATAGCCCCCCAAAGCGTACCAAACATTGATAGGATTCAGAGTTACATTCAAAGCCCTTCCTATCCATGGCAATTCCAAGCATCCCACCTAACAGCGGGAATAACAAACAATATTTGAAACCTCACTTCAAAGTACCTTTGAAGCCTACGTTGAGTATAGATTCATAGCCTCCCAAAAGCGTACCAAACATTGATATGATTCAGGTATTGAAACACAATATTCAAAAACTCACTTCAACGTACTTTTGAACCCTTCGTTGAGTATAAGTTCATAGCCCCCCACAAGCGTACCAAACATTGATAAGGTTCAGGGTTAAATTCAAAGCCCCTCCTATACATTGCAATTCAAAGCATCGCACCTAACACCGGGCATAACAAACAATATTCGAAATTCGCTTCAACGTACCTTTGAGTCCTACGTTGAGTATAGGTTCATAGCCCCCCAAAGCGTACCAAACATTGATAAGATTCAGAGGTACATTCAAAGCCCTTCCTATCCATGGCAATTCAAAGCATCCCACCTAACAGCGGGAATAACAAACAATATTTGAAACCTCACTTCAAAGTACCTTTGAAGCCTACGTTGAGTATAGATTCATAGCCTCCCAAAAGCGTACCAAACATTGATATGATTCACGTATTGAAACACAATATTCAAAAACTCACTTCAACGTACTTTTGAACCCTTCGTTGAGTATAAGTTCATAGCCCCCCAAAAGCGTACCAAACATTGATAAGATTCAGGGTTAAATTCAAAGCCCCTCCTATACATTGCAAATCAAAGACCCCCACCTAACACCGGGAGAAATAAATAATATTCGAAAACGCACTTCAACGTACCTTTGAATCCTACTTTGAGCATGGGTTCATAACCCTCCACCAGCTTACCAAACATTGATATGATTCAGGAGTACATTCAAAGCCCTTCTTATCCATTGCAATTCAAAGCATCCCACCTAACATCAAGAATAATAAACAATATTCGAAAACCCACTTCAACGTACTTTTGAACCCTACGTTGAGTATAAGTTCATAGCCCCCCATAAGCGTACCAAACTTTGATAAGATTCAGGGTTAAATTCAAAGCTCTTCCTATCCATTGCAATTCAAAGCATCCCACCTAACACCGGGAATAATAAACAATATTCGAAAACTCACTTCAACGTACTTTTGAACCCTACGTTGAGTATAAGTTCATAGCCCCCCACAAGCGTACCAAACATTGATAAGATTCAGGGTTAAATTCAAAGCCCCTCCTATACATTGCAATTCAAAGCATCGCACCTAACACCGCGCATAACAAACAATATTCGAAATTCGCTTCAACGTACCTTTGAGTCCTACGTTGAGTATAGGTTCATAGCCCCCCAAAGCGTACCAAACATTGATAAGATTCAGAGGTACATTCAAAGCCCTTCCTATCCATGGCAATTCAAAGCATCCCACCTAACAGCGGGAATAACAAACAATATTTGAAAACTCACTTCAAAGTACCTTTGAAGCCTACGTTGAGTATAGATTCATAGCCTCCCAAAAGCGTACCAAACATTGATATGATTCAGGTGTACATTCAAAGCCCTTCCTATCCATTGCAATTCAAAGCATCCCACCTAACACCGGGAAAAATAAATAATATTCGAAAACGCTCTTCAACGTACCTTTGAATCCTACGTTGAGCATAGGTTCATAACCCTCTACCAGCGTACCAAACATTGATATGATTCAGGGGTACATTCAAAGCCCTTCCTATCCATTGCAATTCAAAGCATCCCACCTAACACCGGAAATAATAAACAATATTCAAAAACTCACTTCAACGTACTTTTGAACCCTTCGTTGAGTATAAGTTCATAGCCCCCCACAAGCGTACCAAACATTGATAAGATTCAGGGTTAAATTCAAAGCCCCTCCTATACATTGCAAATCAAAGACCCCCACCTAACACCGGGAGAAATAAATAATATTCGAAAACGCACTTCAACGTACCTTTGAATCCTACTTTGAGCATGGGTTCATAACCCTCCACCAGCTTACCAAACATTGATATGATTCAGGAGTACATTCAAAGCCCTTCCTATCCATTGCAATTCAAAGCATCCCACCTAACATAAAGAATAATAAACAATATTCGAAAACCCACTTCAACGTACTTTTGAACCCTACGTTGAGTATAAGTTCATAGCCCCCCACAAGCGTACCAAACTTTGATAAGATTCAGGGTTAAATTCAAAGCCCTTCTTATCCATTGCAATTCAAAGCATCCCACCTAACACCGGGAATAATAAACAATATTCGAAAACTCACTTCAACGTACTTTTGAACCCTACGTTGAGTGTAAGTTCATAGCCCCCCACAAGCGTACCAAACATTGATAAGATTCAGGGTTAAAGTCAAAGCCCCTCCTAACCATTGCAAATCAAAGACCCCCACCTAACACCGGGAGAAATAAATAATATTCGAAAACGCACTTCAACGTACCTTTGAATCCTACTTTGAGCATAGATTCATAACGCTCCACCAGCTTACGAAACATTGATATGATTCAGGGGTACATTCAAAGCCTTCCTATCCATTGCAATTCAAAGCATCCCACCTAACACTGGGAACAATAAACAATATTCGAAAACTCACTTCAACGTACTTTTGAACCCTACGTTGAGTATAAGTTCATAGCCCCCCACAAGCGTACCAAACATTGATAAGATTCAGGGTTAAATTCAAAGCCCTTACTATCCATTGCAATTCAAAGCATCCCACCTAACACCGGGAATAATAAACAATATTCGAAAACTCACTTCAACTTACTGTTGAACCCTACGTTGAGTATAAGTTCATAGCCCCCCACAAGCGTACCAAACATTGATAAGAGTAGGGTTAAATTCAAAGCTCCTCTTAACCATTGCAAATCAAAGACCCCCACCTAACACCGGGAGAAATAAATAATATTCGAAAACGCACTTCAACGTACCTTTGAATCCTACTTTGAGCATGGGTTCATAACCCTCCACCAGCTTACCAAACATTGATATGATTCAGGAGTACATTCAAAGCCCTTCCTATCCATTGCAATTCAAAGCATCCCACCTAACACCGGGAATACTAAACAATATTCGAAAACCCACTTCAACGTACTTTTGAACCCTACATTGAGTATAAGTTCATAGCCCCCCACAAGCGTACCAAACTTTGATAAGATTCAGGGTTAAATTCAAAGCCCTTCTTATCCATTGCAATTCAAAGCATCCCACCTAACACCGGGAATAATAAACAATATTCGAAAACTCACTTCAACGTACTTTTGAACCCTACGTTGAGTATAAGTTCATAGCCCCCCACAAGCGTACCAAACATTGATAAGATTCAGGGTTAAATTCAAAGCCCCTCCTAACCATTGCAAATCAAAGACCCCCAACTAACACCGGGAGAAATAAATAATATTCGAAAACGCACTTCAACGTACCTTTGAATCCTACTTTGAGCATAGATTCATAACGCTCCACCAGCTTACCAAACATTTATATGATTCAGGGGTTCATTCAAAGCCTTCCTATCCATTGCAATTCAAAGCATCCCACCTAACACTGGGAACAATAAACAATATTCGAAAACTCACTTCAACGTACTTTTGAACCCTACGTTGAGTATAAGTTCATAGCCCTCCACAAGCGTACCAAACATTGATAAGATTCGGGGTTAAATTCAAAGCCCTTCCTATCCATTGCAATTCAAAGCATCCCACCTAACACCGGGAATAATAAACAATATTCAAAAACTCACTTCAACGTACTGTTGAACTCTACGTTGAGTATAAGTTCATAGCCCCCCACAAGCGTACCAAACATTGATAAGATTCAGGGTTAAATTCAAAGCTCCTCTTAACCATTGCAAATCAAAGACCCCCACCTAACACCGGGAGAAATAAATAATATTCGAAAAGGCACTTCAACGTACCTTTGAATCCTACTTTGAGCATAGGTTCATAACCCTCCACTAGCGTACCAAACATTGATAACATTTAGGGGTACATACAAAACCCGTCCTATCAATCCCTCACCACATAGTATTTGATCACTCTAGCATCTACACAAACACGAATGATCCAAAGTTTCAGTTACAGTTCAAGTCTCACTTAATATGAGGCCAATGCTTATATCGTAATCTTATCACCTACAAACATGTATTCAATATTAGGATAATGCAACAATGCGAGGAAAAATTAAAAAATGATTTTGTTTCTCTATCCGGATCTATTCTGTTTCGCCCCCCCCCCTCCTAGTGTTTTTTATGACGCCCAGTTACAAATTAAATGTTGTTTTATAGCACCTTACTATGTAGAAAATAGAACGTGCGCGTGAGGGTCATAAAAGATTTATGCTCCTTAAGCTTGGGGGGAACAGAATAGATTCCTTTATCCAAAACATCACATGAAAAAATCACATAAATGTCAACACATGAAAAGAGATGGAATTGTCTTTTTTTCCTTTATATAGCTATAATATTAGCTTCGGTCAGTCAGTACAGAATTTCAATCTTTAATCAGCAAGTGTAGAAGATAAAGTTAAAACACTCACGTGCACGTTTTAAAAAACCGTAAGTCTGCAATGCAACAACTTAAGCTGCCAGAAGTTTCTACTCAGCCAGAAGTTGACTTTCGTCGTTTTAGAACGTGAGAGTTTTGTGTTTTAAGCATTGTTACGTAACTATGCAGAAGTAACTTCGAAATTCCTTTACTAAATATCTCGAACCACTTAGCAGTTCCCGATAAACAGCAGAAATTCTCATTGACTTCCAGCATAATCACGTAACCATTACGTAAAACTTCCCCTGCAAATGAATAATCGCTCGAGTGTTTTGTGCTCCACATTTACATCATACTGTTTGACGAAGCTGATCAAAACTCGAGCATTTGCAGCTTCCCTGAATATATTTGTCTCAATCAATTGCAAACAATTGGAATTTCTCTGATTCTGTAAGTTTTGAGTTGAGATCGGAAAGCAAAGTGACGTTCGCGAAACTGCTTGTTCGCAAAATTTTTAACGACCTCTCAATTGGTTTGATCGAAATAAATTGTTAGGATAATGCAACAATGCGAGGAAAATTTAAAAAATGTTTTTGTTTCTCTATCCGGATCTATTCTGTTTCGCCCCCCCCCCCCTCTTAATGTTTTTTATGACGCCCAGTTACAAATTAAATGTTGTTATGTAGCACGTTACTATGTAGAAAATAGAACGTGCGCGTGAGGGTCATAAAAGATTTATGCTCCTTAAGCTTGGGGGGAACAGAATAGATCCCTTTATCCAAAACGTCACATGAAAAGCATCACATAAAAGTCAACACATGAAAAGAGATGGAATTGTCTGTTTTTTCCTTTATATAGCTATAATATTAGCTTCGATCAGTCAGTACAGAATTTCAATCTTTAATCAGCAAGTGTAGAAGATAAAGTTAAAACACTCACGTGCGCGTTTTAAAAAGCCGTAAGTCTGCAATGCAACAACTTAACCTGCCAGAAGTTTCTACTCAGCCAGAAGTTGACTTTCGTCGTTTTAGAATGTGAGAGTTTTGTGTTTTAAGCATTGTTACGTAACTATGCAGAAGTAACTTTGAAATTCCTTTACTAAATATCTCGAACCACTTCGCAGTTCCCGATAAACAGCAGAAGTTCTCATTGACTTCCAGCATAATCACGTAACCATTACGTAAAACTTCCCCTGCAAATGAATAATCGCTCGAGTGTTTTGTGCTCCACATTTACATCATACTGTTTGACGAAGCTGATCAAAACTCGAGCATTTGCAGCTTTCCTGAATATATTTGTCTCAATCAATTGCAAACAATTGGAATTTCTCTGATTCTGTAAGTTTTGAGTTAAGATCGGAAAGCAAAGTGACGTTCGCGAAACTGCTTTTTCGCAAAACTTTTAACGACCTCTCAATTGGTTTGTTCGAAATAAATTGAACAGCTCATATGAAGTACTCTTGTGTCTTGTCTGCCCGATTTTTTTAAAAAGTTGGCTCCTGCATTTATGTAGATAATATGGCTCTTATTATCACTACAAGGAGTTAATTAATAGATTCGTTCATTCACTTTTTATTTGCACAATGTATCATTAGATCAACGACACACCACCTTGTGTACACAATTGCTCTCCTGCCAATTTACTACTTGCGCTGTGATCGATTGCAACGTTCATATTTTCGTATCATTGACCAAAAACATCCTTTTCGAAATTGATTTTATGATTTGAGCAGAAAAAAATCTTTTATATCGCAGTTAGAACTTCCGATCACATTTTCTTTGCAAAAAAACTGAACGATCTTAACTTCTGGTAGAAATTGAAGACATTTAGCTTCAAGGCCTTACCTTTAAGAACAAGAACAAAACCATAGTAAAAATAGCTCAAATTCGTTCCACGCTTGAAACGGTGTTTGAATGCTTTTTCAATAAAACTAGCTTCTTGTTTTCAGCCTTTTGGGATGCTACACGCATACAGTCCTCTTCTATAAATTTCTATACGCTTTTGCAAAATGTCTGTTGATCATTTGAAGAAACAATCAGTAGTGAGAGTGTTGTATTAATTTTGACTTGGTGAAAATGGCATCACAATTTTGTAAAAAATAACAGATCTTAAAATAAGTCACTTATAAGCAAAAATTAGAAACCTTTTAATTTGAAGAACTTTTTGTAGGGATAACAAGTAACTGATTGATTTAATTCTAGCATTCTTTTTCGTCTTTTTGTTTTAATTAAGGATCCAAAAGTAATAACAAAAAATTTTGTTCGGCAGTTTCCGGCAATTGAGCTTGCACCTAGTTTCATGTAGATTTGTCTTTTACCCCCTCACTCTTACACCATTTTACCCCCCTTGGAAGCCCAATGCAGCCCAAAAAGATGTAAGAGTTTTGCGCTGCAGTTTCCTAAAAAATCCTCCCATTGCAGCCCCACTCTTACGTCATTTTGGCCGGAACAATTCAACCCGGGGTGAGCCATGGTCATGGTCTAACAGAAGCTATTCAATAATCAAATGCAAAACCATTTAATTGCTAGTTTGTTGAGGTTTTCATAGCATCTCATTGATATGATTCGCATCATTATAGGGTCCGTGAAGCGGAGATTGTTTCGGAAAATCTTAATGCTGTGTTCTCTAGGGTAATGTTGGGGTACTCACTTTGAACACTCGGAAATGTATATTTATGTCCTGTTTGAATTACGAGGAAGAAAACTGTTGAGAAAAAGATGGAAACGAAATAGTTGCCATTTTTGAGTGTTGTGGTCTTGTTTGAGTCACAAGCAAGAAAAATGACTCCCATATCAATGTAAACTTTTGCAATTTAGAATGTGAATGTGAAGTTTTTAATCATCCATTTTTGTTTATGCGGATAATCGTACTATAATCAACTAGAGGTGACAAGTGTACAGTTAGTTGGTCTAATGTACGTCCAATTTGGAACTACTGTCCTCAAAAACCAAAATGGCGCTTTTAATTCAGTTACACATCATTTAAGCAAAACACAGATTGTAGACAAACACCATTCCCATGAAATCGGATTGAACCAGAACAACTAACAATTGTCTAACATTTTACCAAATTACAGATATTCACTGCTAAACACAACATTCGGCTAAATTGAACACTTTTTTCATATGCAACTGAACGTATTACTTTTGGTCAAAAATAAAGCAATAATTAAATTTTATCTGATCTTTGCTTGAGACACCATATGCGCTGATTGTCACTAAATTCGATATTGTTGTCCAAAACACAAATTTCACTGATGTATGATTTATATAATGTTAAAGAAATGCGCAAAAATCAACTAAATATCAGAATTTCAACCCAAACCGTGTTAAAAACTAATGTGCCATGAAAATGTTTTTTATACTGTGTTCTCTAGGGTGATATTTGGGTACTGAATTCGAACTCTCGGATATGTGTATTGATGTCTTCTTCGAATTACGAAGAAAAAAACTGTTGAGAAGAAAGATAGAGACAATTATGGTAAAATTCAACGAGCCATCGTTCAGGCTTTTTCCAGCAATTTCTACAACAGTTTATCCAAGCTTTGATATTATTTTGCTTTTTAGCTTTTTTGTAATGTAAATAGACAAAAAAAGGTATCTGATATGACCAATTTTAATGACTATTTTTGGGGAAGTTTTCAGCAGTTTTGTTTTCAGAAACTTTAGTCTTCTGATATTGGAAAAGAAAATTTCCGTTTTTTTTTCCTAAAAACTCATTGACTAGCTGTATCTCATTTACGCATTATTTGCGAACGAATTTTTGTGATATGTTCAAAAATGTTAGAAGTTTCATTGTTTCCATGTCCTGTTGAAGAAAGAAAGTCTGTCAGAAATCAGAACAAATTTATTGGAATATGATGTACAGAAAACTTAAAAATTAGCAAAAAAAAACAAAAAAGGAACAAAAAACCAATTTTGAAACAACTACTTTTCTATCGTTTCTACTGTTACTGAAAACCACATATGAGATTAAACAAAACATTCTTCTATTGCAAATTCCTATTACCAGAAAGGGATGGGACAGTGAAATCAGATTTGATATCAGCGAATTCAGCTCAATAGTTTGGAAGGAAAAATTCAATAAAATGCGGAAGTTTAGTTATTTTTTTTCTATTTTTATTGATCATTCCTTGCTGATCTGTTAGTTTTTCTTTTGCTCTATTTGGAGCACTCACAAAATTTTTCGTTTGTGATTCAATAATAATATTTTTAATAGGTCTATACAGGTCCCGCCAATAAATATTCTGCTCCTTTATACACATTTTTTTCGCCAAAGATTATATTGTTGTGCAAAATAAATTGTCAGATTCTCTTGTTTGTTTTACGCAGGTAGCAAAACTATATAGCATCAAATTTAGCAAGATGACAACAATAAGATTGAAGCTTCTGGTTTCTTTTCTTTCGAAAAAAAATTATGCATAATCTCTGACGAATTTTTTTTCGCCTTGATTTTTTCATGGTAAGTGGTTTTCAGAAAAATTTATGTCGAATTGGGTACAAAGTTAGTCTTCTGATTTGGAAAGCTTCCACATGGTTATTAATTTTGTGCAGGCACAATAGTTGATGATTTTTGATTTCAAATCAAGCAGTGAAAGCGCATGGATGCGAATCAAATGAATGTTAAGATTATCACCCTGTAAAGCAGGAGTACCGAACATATGAAAATGTATCAGTAAAAGTTATTCATTTTTTCTAACAAAACAAGTTGCCTGATATAAAAATCTCGGGACAATTAGTCGCTTTCTAATATCTATCGCATGGAGAAGACAAGTTCTTAGGCTGATATTTCATACGATTAACTTTGTTTTTGTATTAATTCGGTGAGACGACACAACGATTATAATAGCCAATTTTTTAATAAGCTGTGTCTGACAATTTTACTGGTATGTGGGCGCTGAAAACAGACTATGGACTCTTGAGTTAGTTTTCCGCTTCAAAATAATACAGTCACACAATATCAAGTTCTTAGTTAACTTTCAATTTTTTATTCGTGGCAGTTTCTTTGACAACGCAGCTAAAAAAAAACATTTTTCTCTCTTTAGTTTGAAACTGTTTGTTTCTCTTTCTTTGTTCTTATTTTGAGCAGAGATAATTTAACAAAAGTGACCCATAATTTATTTAGAAGAAATAGCTTTGTCGATACGTTTGTTCTGGAGCGCAGCTTTAATTGCTGCCCATATCAAATGGAGGTTTATCCTCAATTTACCTCATTATTTTGTATTTGTTAGTAAAACATGGCTATCTCCAGTTCGGACAAAACAGTGCCAGACAAAACAGTCCCAAATTGCAAAATATTCCCAGACATAACAGTCCCAGACAAAATAATCCCGAAAAAAAAACAGACAAAATAGTCCCAGATAAAATAGTCCCAAACAAAATACTGAAAAATTGTACATATAATCTGCAAACAATCAACAAACATAATCTACGAGTTAAGCTTCTGAATGCATTGTTTTGAATTGATTTGAATTAAAATTAAACCAGAAATTTGGTTCAAAGTACATTAATGGACAAAAACTTGTTATCAGCTTAATATTTGTTCAAAGAAATATGATCACATGAATAACCTAAGGGTTTATTCTTTAATTGATGTTCACATGTTTGACTCTACATTTAGTTCGAACTGTTTTGCCTGTGACCGTTTTGTCTATTTTCTTCGGACTATTTTGTCTGGGACTTTTTTGTCTGGGAATATTTTGCGAATTGGGAGTGTTTTTTCCGGGACTGCTTTTTCTGGGACTGTTTTGTATGGGACTGTTTTGTCTGTTCATCAGCTATCTTGAGCCTTGGTAAACCATTTTTTCAGTTCAGCTCATTTTCAACTTATTTCCTGCGAAAAATCAACATTAAAAAATTAAGTTTTTGGCTCAATTTGGCAGACTGGGGTGCTATATACATCGGCGACCATCAAAAAAATGATTTCATGAAACGGCAAATCTTTTGATTGATACTTTTTGTTGATTCCTTGCTGATTTCTTTGGTCTTGCGTATAAGATTTCATCACGCTAATTCTGTTGCGAAATTCAAATCGGTTTTTATTTTTCTTACAACCCTCTTTTGCACACCATTTAACAAAGAAACATTTTAATTTACTCCTAGATTGTATTTTATTGAACAAATATTACGCAATACAACATAGATTTTGCCAAAGTCTGTATATTGGAACAGGTTTTTGGTTTATTCCTGATTCATATCAATTAAAAACGATGCATTCAGAAGAATAATTCATAGGTTATGCTAGATAATTAATCGTAAATTATGCTTACAATTGTTTCTTTATTTATTTGGGACTAGCTTGTTTGATTATTTTGAACCCTTTTCACTTGGACTATTTTGTCTGGGAATATTTTGCAATTTGGGACTGTTTTGCTTGGGACTGTTTTTTTCGGGACTCGGTTCAGCAACAGTGTGTTAAAACTTACAAACTTTCCAAATCGTTCAAATGAAACAAATGAAACATACCAGAAGAAATAGAGAAATTCTGTTTGCTCAAGAACTCTTTTCCTTCTTAATATGTTAATCATTACGTTATATTATTTTTGAACGCAATTTCTTTGGGACTAGTAAGCTCTTGTTGCAGCAAATTGATAACAAAACCCAATTGAACACAATTTTGAATTTCAAGGCTTGTTTTGCACCAGTTTTCTTAGTTTAACATTCAAATTTTGAAAATAAAATCTTTCCGGACTTTCCTTAGTTTTGCTTTTAAATTGCTATCGAGCCAGAAAACAAACACAAATTAAAAAGAAAAATATTACAATCAAGCATTGATTTTAAAAGTTTTCTCTTTGACAAAAAAACAATTAAACTCTTTAAGTAATTTTGAAGCAGAAATTTAAATTTTGCTCATTTCATCGCTTTCTGTCTAAAAATTTCATTCAAAACCTGTCATCACTATTATTGCAGATTTTCTTGGCGTGTGAGATAACAACTTTCATAAGCTGCTGAGACCTTATATTTAAATTTTAAGTCAAATGTTGGTTTTGATAGTTGCCAACAGGTTGGCAAAATCTTCAATTTTTTCTTCTTGCGTCTATGAGAAGGAATTTATTTTAAGACTCTCACCTCCATTTCCTGAAAATGCCGACGATCGATCAAAAAATTTCATTTTAAATTCTATTTCAAATTTTTTTAAAATTTTAAATTGAATTATTCTAACTTATTGCGGTCAGACTTTTCACTTTGAAGTAAAATAATAATGTAAATTGAATAGACCAAGATGCGCTTTAATCAAGCTGTTTTAAGTTTTCAATTATAGCTTCTTTATGGATGAGTTGGAACCCTCCTCGTCTCGTTAAAATTGATTGGTAGCACGCTATTTTATAGGTAAATTAATAGAATGACGTAAATGGCTATCTCCAGTGCGCTCGCTTCAGTATTTCATCCTTTTCTTTGCAAAAAACTTTCTGACCAACTTTTAGGTTAAGTGGTTCTAGTAATTCATTAAAATTTACAAAATTAGTGTTATTTTGCTATTTTAAAATAAGGTGGCGTGGGTCTCAAATTACAGATGTCCCTCGAGGTGTAAAATAAGGGTGTAAAAAGTTAAAAAGAGTGTAACTGGAAAAAATTACACCTTTATTCCACCGTTAAATCTTTTTTTACACTCTTAAATTACACTTTTTCCACCCTTATTAAGGGCAGCCCTAACGGTGTAAAAATTTTTTTTACACACTTTACATGGAGAGACGAGCAGATAACTATCTTGAATTCATGATGAAGACAAATACAAATTGATAATATATTTTAAAATATCAATCATAATCAATTTACTCGGGAAGAGGTTTCACGGAGAAAAAATGTAAGATATGCAGTCTTGGCACGAAATGTCAGCGCCGTTTCTGCACATATTTTTTGTGAGAAATGAGGAAATTTGCTGAATGCACTGAAATGTTGAGAAGGCGCTAAAATTTTAAAATTTCAGCTCATCTTCATCGCATTTCTTGCAAAGTTTCAGCGCAGATTCAGCGCAACCGAATGCTGGTTTATTTTTCACTGCTGCTGCTCTCTCAGCAAATCTTCCAAAAATAATAGCGGTAAAGTTTCTTTCACCGCTTAAGCGGTAAGAAAGCTCACCGCTTAAAATAACAACAGTCAAAAGTTATGCGGTGGTTTTAGCGGTTAGCTTTGGTTAGACTTATAATTTTCTTAGTAGCTTTTGCTTTCAATGCAATCACCACTGATCGAACGCTAAAAGCGCATTTTTTTCAACTATTCACCACAATTAACATTTTTGTTTTTTGAGCGTTGGCACCTCGACCCTGGTAGGAATCTATCTCCAACTCTCACATGCAAAAGGGAGATGACCCTGGTCTATATAGTCATGTAAAAACACGCCACTATCCCGTCTAATTGCTATCACACAGGGCTCGTGGCCATCCACCCCGTTGGGTTCATTGTGGTCCCAAGGGATCAATCCATTCACGTTATTGCCCTCCATATCTTCCCAAAACCCGTTTGAATAATTGCTAACACCAACCCAAAAATTACGCCCGCCAAAATGGTTGGAAACAATGGTCATCAGTAACTGATCAGCTTGCCCGAAGAAAAGATGATATTTATCGCCCGCCGTGAAAACCATTTCATCACAGAATATAGCTGCGTCAGCTCGGTTCGCATGGTGAAGTCCAAAAACTACTGTTTCTGATTTTCGGCCAATGGAGCAATCGTCTGTTTTGCCGCCATGAGTATCGCCAATGCATTCTCTTAGCCGATTGATTCCCCTAAATTCACCGCTAGAGATAGATTCAGGATCGCTCCATTCGGTCCAGTGAGCATCCGTTCGCTTTAGGTTAATTGCACACTTACCGGGACTGAGATCATTTTGAATACTTTTGATCATTCCGTTTTCGTAACATATAGGTTGAACAAATTTTGTCATTCCGACATAAACGCATCTTGGTGCGTTTTTCAAACGGTCAATCGGGTCTGTAAAGCTGTTTGTTCCTTTTGTGTGATAAACTTTGTGAACATCTTGAGAGTTCAGCTCGCATATTTGAACAACACTACAATAATTAAAAGATTTGCAAGCTGGAATTAGTAGACATACTTTCGCACAGTCGAGAAACCGATATTGATATCTTTTTGAAATAATTGTTGACACCAATCTTTTGTTGTTGTGAACTTCGTCGAAGATAGTAAATCTGTTCAAAAAAGTTTAGAAATTGACATGCGGGCTAATGTTCATCGAATACACAGGTTTTGGGCTTTGATTTTAAAAAAACTCATCTTACATTGACAGCATCTTAGTTAAAGTCAAGCTTAAATTCTTTTGAATGACTATTTGAGTCGAGCACGGTTTGTTCACGCCACTTTATGGACGCACGTGATATGTTTTTATGTAGAATTTTGTATTTTTGCCGTTAGAAGGCTTTTAGCTGTGGGCTGCTTAGCGCCCAAAACTTTATCAACATTCCGAAATTCCGAAAGACAGGTTTGATGGTTCCTCTAGTTGTTGTGAGCGTTTTGTTCTGTCCCCAAAAAGGTTGCTCTCTCGACTGCTCAAAAAGCACTCCGGATAATTGATGAATTATTTATTAATAGCCGCACAGCGATAGCTGGGGCTATTATTGGCCTTCTCTTGGTTTTTTACAATTCAAAGAATTTGAATTGTACTGGGGCGCTGTCTTTTTATTACAATTCAAAGAATTTGAATTGTATTGGGGCGCTGTCTTTTTTTTAAGATCTGTTCACACATTTTCATGATTTTTGAAGTCAAATTGGAGTAGTGATTTTGGTCACGCCGAAACAGGAAATGGAGCGAAAAAGCGAGTGGTTCTGCGGCGTGAAAGTTTTCGCTCTAAATGTAAAGTAGAGTGAGAAAACGGTGTTTGAACAAAAATTCGCTTTCTCGCTAGTGGTTTTTTGTTCACATGCGGCAATTTCACTTTGTTTTTTACTGTTTTTTCAATTTTTTGGATCGGATTTTTTTCTAAATGGTTTTTCCAATCCATTCATAGTCCGTTTTAGGTCTAGTTTTTTTAGTCAATGAAAATTCTTTGAATTGTACGTCAGGACTTGTCCTGCTATGTTTTTTTTTAAGATCTGTTCACACATTTTCATGATTTTTGAAGTCAAATTGGAGTAGTGATTTTGGTCACGCCGAAACAGGAAATGGAGCGAAAAAGCGAGTGGTTTTCCGGCGTGAATTTTTTTCGCTCTAATTTTAAAGTAGAGTGAGAAACCGGTGTTTGAACAAAAATTCGCTTTCTCGCTAGTGGTTTTTTGTTCACATGCGGCAATTTCACTCTGATTTTTACTGTTTTTTCGATTTTTGGATCGGATTTTTCTTCTAAATGGTTTTCCGAATTCATTCACAGCTCATTCTAGACCTAGTTTTTTGTTTGAATTAATTTTTCATTTCTCGCTAGTGTTTTTTTTGGTTCACATGCGGCATTTTGACAATGATTTTCTGTTTTTCTTATTTTTTATCTGTTTTTTTTTCTAAAATGGTTTTCTCAATTCACTCATAGTCCATTCTAAGCCTAGTTTTTCTGTTTAGTCAATGAAAATTCTTTGAATTGTACGTCAGGACTTGTCCTGCTATGTTTTTTTTTTCGACGTCATGATTTTTGTTACGACCATATGACGTCACAGCCACTTTTTGTTCATTCGTTCATGCAATTTCAACTGAATTGCATGTGTGACGTCATTTTTTGCTCTTAGTGGAGCGAGTTCTTTTGTTCGTGCGCGTGATTAAATTTTTGGTCACACTTGACTTACCTTACTCTCAAAAATGACTTCCACACTTTGAAACTGACTTTTATTTACTTTATTTCAAAGAGATAAGGTCAAATGGGTGTGTGTCACTCTAAATGAAGGTTATTTGAGATCAGCTAATAGAGGCAGCAATAACTTTACAGATTTTTAATCAAAATATAACAGATCAGCCTTCAATGAAAAGACGAATTTTTTTGGTCTGTCTTTTTTACTGTTTTTTTTAGACTGCCGATCTACGAATCTATTGCGGCTATTTTCTGGCAATCTGCCAGCTATGTTCAATATTTGTCATTACAGTGACCGGTAAAGTCATAATCAGAAACATATAATTGAATAACTTCAAGAAAAAAGAGCAATTTTTATACCAAAAACCAATTAATGGTTCACTCCAAGTCGAATCAATTCAATCTATATGTCCGCAAGTATCCAAAACTTAGTCAGTTAACTTCTCAGCTCCAATAATTCTACCAAATTCTGCCTACCAGTAGCTCCATTAATGGCCAAAAATCTATTATCCTCTCATCTAACAATTTCGGCTAAATGATCATTTTCACCCACCGCAACCAAGCAAAAGTGTCTTTAACAAAGAAATCACTATGTCACTCAAATCTCATCTTCATGAGAACGAACAGCTCCGCTAGAGTGTGTTTTTTTTCTGTTCTACTCGATCCTGCTTGTTTTCGCTCTCGTTCGCGGTCTCCTCCCGACTGATGATTTTTCTTGTGCTTAGGGTACTCACCCTTTTCAATTTTTAACATCGAAAATTAACGTGTCGTTTGAATTAGAGCAACTTGTTCTCACGAATAGGTACAATGATGGGCACAGAAGGTCAATCAATCACGCGATGCAACTTATCCTATGTAAATGTTTGCTCAAGATCACCGGAGATTTGTTGTCCGATTATTTTTTAAGCAATCAAAAAAGCCACGTTTTATGTTTCACCATCCCATTGCAAGCACATCCACGCTTGCCTGAACCCACTCATTCCCAATATATGGACAATTGTCCAACTAATTCCATGAGTAGCCCCGCGTCACACTTAGGAGTTAGCAGAGTTAGCCATTCTAACAATACTAGCTTTTCCAATGGAGATCCATTGGCCAAAAATGGAAAGCTAAGGACTTCCTACTTCTACTTCTTTAAGGATATTCTCAGCAATAATACATTAAAAATGAAGATTGTCAATTTGAAAGCTATACGTTTTTGTGTGGCGTTTTTATTAGGTACTATAATTTTTGTAAAGGTGTTGTTGCTTTCACGATAGTACAAAAATCCTGCAGTTATAGTTTCTTTTCTTTTGATCAGGTTACCGGAAAAACCCCTCGTTTCCTTTAATTGCATGCAAAAACGTCCAAAAACCAGCAGTTAAAATGTCGAACCAATTGGGCGTGAGGAAGTAAGGCTTTATATGTTTGATGGTTGGGTCATGAATTTTCAGACACCTAGAATTTTAACAAATGAGGTTTACCTCAATCAAAATTATTCTAAACCACATTCATATTCGTTTGCACATTTCAATTTAAGCACTGCGTCCAACATCAAATTTGATTCGAAAACGATTAATTCTATGCAAAACTTGTATTTGAAACATTTAGATTTTACAAAGTTTCCAGCATTTTAACGCAACATTTTCTTCAAAAAATTTTTTTCTTTTCTCTAGGGTTGGAAAAACATTAATAAAGTACCTTTGCCTTAGCTAAGTTGGTAAGTAGACCTTAAACTTAACTCCTCCAAAAACTTACCTGATATATTTAACTGACTGACCCAATTTGAATAGAAGAACTCCAACAATCAGTTGCGACAAAATTTTTACCAGATTTTTTCTGCAATCAAAAATTACACTTGAATAATCGCTATAAAGGTTCTCCATAAATTTGCTGATATTTTTGATCGAAAATTATCACTATGTAAACGAGGAAACAAAATTTAATTCCGTTTTTTAACATCAGCTCGTCGTGCACGTATTTGAACAACCTTATACCCTGGTCGTGGAGCCACGAATGCTTGGTTGTTCTATATAAAACCCAGCTTATTGTGAAGTTACCTCATTAAAGCATCATGGTCTCAATGACCTCAAAAAATCTTTGCTGCAGCAATGTACGGTACAAACTCATTTAAAAAACCATTTTCCAACGTATAGTTTGCTTTCTTTTTGCCCGCATAAATTTTTCACAAAAAAATATTCTCGTTTCTAATTTGTTTTAAATCACTTTTTTGGTCTTCGTTAGCTGCCAGTAATAATTTCATATTTTCTTTTACAGAACCAAAAATGGCCAACAAGTTCCTAAACACGCAATTTTAGTTTTTCACTTCCTTTTTTCAGTCCTTTTTTGTTTACTAGATTAACCAATATATCATTCCTGAAAACGTCATTTAGTCTCACCTAATAAATTCATGTTTAAAGGGAACACACAATTAAATTTTCATACCAATTGGGTTTTTAGAATTTAAATTTAAGTATAGAATTTCGAATTAAAACTACCTTGGTTTTTGCGCAATCTTTTTCAGTCTTTTGTCTCCTGTAATTAGGTTGTTTTTAAATACAATAATCTCTGTATTTCATTCTTTGTCTTTTTGACAACCTAATGAGTTTGCAAATCAAGTTTGTTTTTTTTGTTTGCTTAGCAAATAAGAACTAGTTTTCACTCCAACTTATACTGCTCAAGTTTTTTCAATTTGTTTACTTAGTAAATCTATTCAAGATTAGCTCCAAAACTTAGCAAACTAATCCATCACTCAAAATCAAATTTTCAACAAGTATAGGTTGAATCAGGCTAAGCATTTAATTGTTAAAACCCTATTCCACATCATAAGTTGAATCCTAATGGGTAGCTCTGCTAGTCTTTTATCAATTATCAGGAGTTGATTCATACGCCAAAATCAAATAGCAGTACGGAGTTTCCATAGAATCAAATTTTGTTCTCAGTCAAGTTTCTATTGGAAAATTCAAAAAAAAATTTAAGAAAGGAAGATTTGGGAATTCAACGAGATGTTAAAAAATTTAAATACAGTTTGAATGAATCTTTGCAAGTTTCACCACCAATCTTATGTTTTTTTGAAGTTTTTTTAGTAGTCGTCCAAGATTTGCTTCAGAAATGCAAAAAGAAAACGAAATACAATACATTTGGAGCGTTGAATAAAAATTATTAGTCATAAAACACCTGTCTCTTCTTTTGTGGATAGAATCGTTTTTGCCTTTACATTTTTCTGAAAAGAAGACATTGATTTTAAGGTGTAAAAAATATAAAATTGTCAAAAAAATGTTGCAAAAAAGTTATTTTGCTGTCACCTGTTCTCATGTTTGTGTGCTCTCTAACTGATTCACAGTTTTCTTTGTTTGAATTTTTTTTTTGATTTAATATTTGAATTTTGTTTGAATTCTGTTAAGTTCTTAACTTTTTTACCTCTTTTTCAGTTTCTGTAATTTTGGTTTTCAACAAGAGTTAAGCTTTCTGTCACTGTTTTGCTCACAGTTTTTTGTATTGAGGAAACAAATTTGTCACAAACAATTTTCTTGAATTATAAGACCATGAGTTAAATTTTGTGGCATGCAACCGCTCTGCTTAATCATTTTTAACTTATCTTGTCTTTTAATGTTTGTATTATGAAATGCCTGGAGATATAATTGAAGTTTTTTTGACTTTTAAAGAGAGTTGAAAAATAGGTAAGCAATTACTGGATACGCCGTTTTACGTAGCATGGGCTGCTTAACGTGCGTTTTTCCCCCAAAAAAAACTCGTTATTAACAATTGTTTTTTTTATAATTATTTTGTGAAGAGTCGGGCTATCTTCAGATTTCAGCGCCTTGTGTTCTCTAATCCAGTTTTAACTGTTACAGTTGAGAAAAGCAGGCCTAATTACGTTTGAATATGGCAACTTCTGGATTGAAATCTGTATTTTTCAACTTGCAAGTCTAATGATATTGGCTTTGTTTGCGCTCGACAAAAATTGACCAGATGACCAGAGCTTCTGCTCCAGCTATGTCTAATTATTTTATGCACTATTTGTTCTGTACTTCAAATCTAACATAAATAATATTTCCTTTGTTGCTCATTTTTTGCCATCCTTTGATTTTTTTAATACTGAATTTGCCGTAGAGGTTATATACGTGCTCTCAGATGCACGCGCCTTTAGAAATTCACGTTAGTTACCCAGGTTGAGGTGCACGACCCTTAAATCAGCTCTGATCAGACCCACTTGGGTCACAAACAGCGGTGTAAAGCGCGACCCGGCAACAGTCCGACATCAAGTATATGGTCTGGGAAGTCTGATCATGACCGCATCCAAACTCTGAACGATCTGATCAGAGCGCCATCAAGAATCTGGTAAAATGGTCAGGATAGTTTTAACAGAGCCTATTCCTGAGTAGCTGGGTCTGGCGCCCCCAATGCGCGACGCAAGTTGGTCTAATCAGATCCAGTTTCCATCTGGTATGATCAGATATGATATGGCTTGGGATGCGCGCCTTGGTTTGGATAGTTCAATTTAATAAACATAAAAAAGCTTCGCTCAGAAATAGCACTTTTGAGTAACTTACCTGTTAGCTAACATCGACAGAACAATTGAATTAAGTATCCCCGACAACAAAATCATGAAAATTAAAATGTGCATGACGATTTGAAGCATTTCAAGGTTTCTTTTATATTTTACGTTTCCAAATTTTGGTAGATTTTTCAACAAAATTACCGCTGAACTCAATATTTAAATATATTATATAAGCTTCATAGCTCGTTATAGAGTTTGAAAGCAAAACTGTAGATCAAAGTATATCGATTGAAAGTCTGATGAAATGCTTGAAGGGCGTGAAAACTTCCTGTGCGAATAATTGCTGATTAATATTTCAGTTTGCTTCATCAATTTATATTATATTATAATTAAAAATTTGAATGCCAGGTAAGGAGGCCCTTAAGAATTCAACAACTTTCTTCGATTCATCAATTGCTGCGTGTGTTTGGCGGACAAAAACTTATAGAAAGACCCGAAGAGAACAATTGCTCCATGAAAATGCCAAAAATATGCCTGGTGGGTTGGTGTGATCACGCGGGTTAAAGATCCTGCATCATTTACCTATTTTGATGGAAGAGTGGGTGGGGGGGGGGGGGGGGGTCACTTTTGAATAATGGGATAAAACATTGTAAGAGTGGGGCTGCATTTAGAGGGCTTTCGCGAACAAGTGGGGAGCTTTTTTACCCCTGAAAGCTCCACACTTAAGATGCTAAACCCCTTTGCAGCCCGCCCGAAAAATGAAAAATTTTATACCGTATGAATCTTCTCCCATTGAATACCAAGAATTAAATTACGAAGGCGTTTCCGAAATTTTGATAAAAAATTATCAATCACCTTTTACAATTAAAATGGTTTTTGGCACGCCTTTAACGCTCAAAGTCATGAAAAACGTATAAAGCTCAGGAGGTTGATAAAAATTAAGATTGAATAATTATGCTTGAACGGCTGGAAAACGATTTATTTATTTTAATTGTCTGAGAAATTTGTTGCCCTTCAAGGTAGAAAAAATACTCAACAGTATAACATTTATAACATGTACAAGATTTTTAATCGTAGACGAGGCTGTTCATTAGATCCCAAGAACATGGGATTACAGGTGGTTGATCATATGGAAGAAAAAAATTTTATGATGCCAGAACAGACCGCTGAAGTTCATAAAAGTTTTAATTCAACGGTTACCTTATTAGATCCCATATTTAAACAGGAAAAATCGAAAAACTGCTTCATAATATTTCCTATCTGTGCACTTACACCCCAAAAGCATTGTTATTCAATAGAAAACTAAATTCCCAATTTTTTGCCGCAAAAGTGGAAATTTCTACTGAATCACTTTTTGAGCATTAAGTTTAATTTAACAGGCCTTACGCAGTAAGACATTATAAAGTTTATAAAACGTGGGTAGCGAGTGGGCCAAATTCTCAATATTAAGATTAAAATGTGGTTCTCGAAAGCACATTGAAACCGATTAATTTATGTTAAATGTCTGAGAAAATCGTCGCCTTGCAATGTTATAAATACAATCGAAAAAACTTCAGGTAAATTTGACTTAACCGTGTTCAGGTAATCGAAGCTCAGGTGTACAAACACTATCGTTCAGGAAAATTTTTACCCGAGTGAGTTCGGGTGCAATCACCTGAAAAGATTTTTTATCGCGAACAGCAATGAAGCAACACAAAACTGTTTTTCAAACAAAAATAAAGTAAAACAAAAACAAGCAATTTCGTGGGACACAACAACAAATTTACCAAGCAAATTTATCCAGCCCTTTCTAAGTTTTGCAAAGTTAGGGATCAGGTTTTTAAAAATTTGGGTAATTTCAGGTGTACTTCAGTTGGGAACAATTTGCATAAATGATTCAGTTAAATTCAGGACCTGAAATTTATATAAAGTGTAGGAAACTATTTTTCCAAAAAAATAAGCCTATTCTTTGAAGTAACACTCTTTCAAATGTTGTTGGTGCCATGAAAAGTAGGTTGATGTAGTTTCTACTGAAAATAGAAAACCGTTGGGGGAATAAAGCTTCAAGATTTTCAGCTTTCTGTTTACATCATCAATACGGTGAACCTTGGAACAAAAAACTTCATCGTCGCTTCAGGTTTTTTCAGATAATCAAATTTCAAAAAAAAACAAAAAGTCATATCTATACCACCCATTAATTTAAAATTATAGTCTCCAGTGGATCGGTTCACAAATTTATCAAACAAATTCATTGGATGTGGGAGCCACGCTTCAGTTTTCTTGTTTATACGCAAACAATTTGGTGACGCCTATCATATGTGCCCTGAAATCGTGAGAAATATCTTTATTCAGAGAAAAAATGTATGTTGAGTAAGCTGTTGGGTTTTAATGATATTTGTTCAAACCGATGTTTTGAGCAATTTCGCGAGAAAAAGAAAAAGCGATCAATAGCTTCAATTGTTCTTTATTTGCTTCCGACCCGTTACGCTGTAAGATGGCCACAAAAATTTGTTTTTCAATGGTTAGAATTGAAAAAAAATACATTGAAAAATTTTGACGACCACAAGAAACACCATGATGCCGCGAAAGAAAGCTGGTCTCCACTTTGTTTTGTGGCTTTAAGTTATTACAATCGTTGACACTGAGGTATAATGCTCGCTTAGAAACTTTCGCAGTTAATTTTCCAGGAAAGATCAGTTATTTAGAAGAGAGAGACGAGCATCAAACTAAGGAGGGGGTCAGGAAAATAAGTGTAGTGTCATTAAATCCAGGTATACAATCGAAAACAAACAACATGGTATGGTTTTTTAATATCGGAGTCAATCATGAGAACGATAAACTGTATCTATATTTGCATGGCAGTTAACAGTGCAATACAAAATCTATACCCGTCATATATATATATACATATATATATATATATTAATATATATATATATATATATATTATATATACATATATATATATATATTATATATATATATATATATATATATATATATATAAATTATTTAATATATGTTTTTTCTTTTAATTTTTCTTTTGTAATTTTTTAAACTGCTGCTTACAATTTTTGATCCAAATTTACTCGAGTGAAGATTTTTTTGCTGCAAAGCGTGTTTTTCACTGTAGATTACAATCTTAGTGCAAATTTTGATCATAAAACCAGAATTTTTCAGCAAAAATAACGGTAACAACGCAAACAATAAGACAAACAAAATTTAGCTAAAATTTGTGATAGCAATGATTTTCAATGCAAATGATAAAAACAATAATCTAAATCACACTACAAAAAATCATTGAAAAACTTTATAGTAATAGTACTGATAATGATGAAAAAATGTTATCAAAAAATAGAATTCGTATTGCTAACAAGAATAAAAAAGTAGTAAAATATTATCCAAATCAACATAACTAACCAAATTGATTAAAAACAAAATTTAATAATGAAAATAAGACGTATTCTGCAGATATTAGCAATATTTTCCGTTGTTTTTTGTAGTCAACTGACAAAGATACTATGCTCATTTTCATAGGAAAATATTTAAGAGTGAGCTGCTGATATGGTTGCTACAATGTGACTGTAAATAAGAATTTTATCCAATAATTCCATAATTACATTGCGCTAATAGTTATGTTGTTAACTTGAACACTTGTGGTTGATTGCTCATTGGAGGGTTCCAAATCAGCTGAGGCGTTGCCCTCGGCTTCTTAAAAGATCGTGCTCGGCCAAAAACGGTATAAGAAGAACGCGCTCCACCCAAATCGCTTATAATATAACCTATCTTATATAGACATAGACAAACAATTCCACTTTAGCTCAACAAAATTTGTTCAGCTAGTTTTGCTAGGCTAAAATTAACAATATTGGATTTAGCTCTACTCAAATATCCTGCTAATCATTCGATTGAGCCAGATTAGTGATTTCAAAAAATAAGCTCGGGTGGTAGTTTAATCATGAATCGAGGAAAACTTTTTTCAGGAGTCTGCATTTTTGCCTGCAAAGTTTTATGTAGAAATTTATTGATGACTTTCACTTATAAGGGAGTCGCCCCGTCTGCTTCAGGTTATT
>NW_027450175.1:0-20479 GCF_964194025.1 Convolutriloba macropyga | reverse complement strand
CTCGCGGCCTACAGACACAAGCACGATTTCATCAGTCAAACTGCCGCAACGGGGACGGGCACCCCACGGTTTCCGACGACTCGCAACGGGAAAGGGGGACGACCAGAACAGGGTCGGGAAAATGAGCAGGACATGGCAACGGGAAAGGGGGACGGCCAGAACAGGGTCGGGAAAATCGCCACACGATAGGTCGTTCGAAGGGGCAGCAGCACAACGACGAAGCCTGCGTTCGACATTCGCGGAAACGTGACGGGCGGCTCGGCGTTCCCCACGACTAATGTACTGCCCCCGGCCGCTTGATCCCGCCTCATCACTCGGGTTTTCGACCGTTACTATCGAAATGTACACCGGCCGGTCGGGGAACACCACGAAACACCGAACGCGCACGTCACCGTACGACAAACAACGCATCACTGCATGTCCTATGCCTTTCATCACGGTTCGTTTACGGTTCGACAGGGTTCTCACCTTCCGAGCGTCTCGTGAATGCGACTTCTGCGGGTGCAGCCACGGAATGCCAGGCGTCTGAAACCCGACATCCTCACATATCCGATGCGGACGTGCGTACACAAACACCGAATTGCGGACGTGCATGCAGCTACACTACTAATCATCATTAACACCGTACACCTGACGTAGGAGCCTAGGTAGGTACCTATCCTAAGCAGGGTCTCCACTCCACCGTCGGATACACATATTTATTATTTTCTACAGAAAGGTACAAACTTTTGTACAACATTAACAAACTTCTCTCCTACCGCGAACTCCCCGACAAACCTAACCCCCCGCCGCGCCCGCAGACGATGCATACGTTACCGTTCACTGCGCGACCGCCGTCACCGTCCCACTTTCTATGCCCCTTTTCCCTCGCATTGGGTTTGGACTCTTCAGACGCTGCATTCACCTTTCTCACCCCCCCAACGCCATCCGCGCATGCCGACTTTCAACTCCGCCCGCCGCATCCGAAAACCTGACATCGTCCGGCACAGTTACGGATTTCACAAGAACTACGCCATATTGTACGCAATCCCACCGATAACCTAGGTATATCCTGAAATTCGCCGACTTGCGCGACTTCAAATGACCGCGTGCCCGGCTGCCCCGTTCAGGTCCCTTCTCCAAAAAAATTGCCCACAAAATCGACCACAACGCCGCAAATCGTCCCGTTTTCATACTATCTGTATGAGCACTTTCACGGATCAAAACTTCATCCTTATAATGTCCATGTATACCACCGATCGAGCGGAGCCTGGTCTCGAAAGAGTGGGGCAGGGGTTTTTTCGTCCCACCTTCTTTCGGGGGTGAAAAAAAACTACCGCGCGATGATTTGCGGTAGGCACAGGGACGCTTTGGCGGTGTTCCCATTCCTCCGACCATTAAAAAATGAAAAAGCGACATCATATCATAGGATAGTCATGCCGGGGGCCCAAGCAAGACGGCATGTTTCCTTTCGTAGAACTTTTTCTGATCAACGGGTGGGCCGTACCGCGCGTCACCCGGAAAAGCTGACATTGCTGCGCGCGACTTCAGCGACCACCGCCGCCCCATCTAGTCCGCACGCCTACCTATAAACACACGGTAGGTCTGTTGCTTCATCACAAGATCGCTTGGATTTCCGCTGGCTTGCTCTAATAATACTTTCGGCTGTGGCCACCGCTCCGGCTTATGGAACTCGTACAGGCCCACCCAGCTACATGCATCGCGATGCATGCTATATCGCCACAGTTTTCTAGTTGACTCGCTCGCCTAACCTGTTTGTGAGGAGCACAGCCCACCGATCGCTGCGTCAGCTGCTGAGGAGGAGCCGGCGTCATCTCAAGACGTAGACGATCAAGACGTGGCTGAACATACCGCGGCCGAAGGGGAAGATAGCCCCACTGCTCAGGGGCGGCGAGGGTCGGCAGCTAGCAAAGGCACGGCACTGGGCCAGCGGAAAGGGGATGCAACACGTCGAGCTGCGAGTGCACAACATCTGTGGGCCGTGGGGCTACTCCAACAATGCAAGGGCCGGAAAATTATACGCGAATCGGAACATCCCCCCCTCTCCTGCGGGACCTCCTACCGACTCGTGGCACGGAAAATATACATTCTCATACGAAGCCCTAATCGTTCTCGTACAATAGGAACACTGGCCTATGGATAACTTTCTGGTAAGTTGTACTCGTAATAAGTAATCGTTATCATGGTTATGCATGTACAATAGAATAATCCAAGCGAAGCGAGGATGGTGCGCAGCAGCACCGAGCGGAGCGTTCAGGCGAAAGGTACGTGAGTAGTACACATATATTGGGGACCGGGTAAATTATCTGGGCCGTACGATGAAAATCGGGCGGTGTATGATGTGCCACGGTAGGATGATTTTTTCTTATAGGTAGGGCAGAAATTTCTTATGTCGGGAATTGAAAAAGTGAACGAAAAATAGGCGCCGTCCGATGAATCCGTACTGGATTCAAGCCGTCCGATTATCTGAGCCACCAAACCTTGGGGCAGGGTAAAATAGCCCCAGTAGGGTTTACCGCAAGCATAGCGAGCGCGACGTTAAAAAATTAAAGAAAAAAAAACGTGGTTACGAGTACCGCCGCTGTAGGTACGCTGTAGGTACAGGAAGGTAAGAGGAACCCTACCTACTATTGCTATTCTTTACCCTTAGCGTAGGGTACCTACCTATACCGTGCACTTCTAAAGCACCGTCCGCAGCCTAGCGGTCACACAACTGCAAGTTGCCCTAGTAGCTTGAGTGGACTAAACAAGGGACAGCTTTGATGTGTATCTATGGCAGAAGCCAGGCATTGTACCACTACGAGGCTGGGAGGGTGAAGCCGGCATATGTGGTTTTTGCGGTCCGAAAGGGGTCAAATATTCGGCATTTCCGCCAAAAATCACATCATCGTGCCGGATTTCATGACCTTTAACTCCCTGTGCCAATACAGTCTGAAAATTCCAAGGAAAAATTTTGAGTTCGGGATATCCGGTTTGAGTTTGTGGTATATTCGTATATATTTCGGAGAATCAGCTCTGCCACCCCTAGCCGTTAAACACCAACAAACTAGAACAAAAATCCGACGTTGGGTTTTCCACATATGTGAAAACTAATTGCATAGGGGCATGATGCAAAGCAAAGGCTTCATGACTGCATGCGTCATTTTTGGAAAAAAAACTTTTTTTCTGAATAGAAATACTGAACCCTAGTAAACCCTAGTAACCCTAAATCCAATGTAGACCGATATTCAAAAAATGACGCCGTGCATGAGTTAGAGCCTTGTTTGTTGTTTTAGGTTTTGCTGGAATTTGGGTAAAATGGTGAAACCCTAACGTCGGAACTAAACCCTAGCCATATTTCGGCTTCACCCTCCCAGCCTCGTAACCTTACTACCCTACTAAGGGCTTGACGTGGTCACTCTGCTTATCACTCACTAAGAGTGACTAAAGTCACTCTTCTGTTGCTCCCGCTGTTTCGTTTGTAGTTATCTTGATTTTCAGAAAAGTCTTTACCACTTCTACGAATTCTACGCTGTCCGGGCACCCCGGAAATTTGATATCTGAATACGGCACGTAATTATAGTGCTTGGAATCCGCACGAACATCTTGGAATACAAATGTAGGCATATTACATACGCCTAATCATGTATGTTGCCTGTAGACAACAGATTTTAGGCGGCAGATTTTTTTGTCGATTGTTCACGCATGCAGCCCACGAAGAGCACCATGACAGCCAGCACATCGAGAAAGGAGAGGCGATTTGCCATTGTCACACTGGTTAAACACTTGAATTAAAGCATCCAATAGGCGGCCAAGGAGTTCGGTCGCCACCCCAAGACTAGAGAAGAGACATGACCCGACAGCAACAAATTTCCAAGCTAATTCAATATGGGACGAGTGGGAAAACATCCCAAACACTGCATTTCAAGCTTAATTTCGCTCGACCAAGAAATATAGGCTTAGAGCATGCATTGCAACCCAGGACAGCTCCAATGATTGCTAGCCATGACTAGGCCGTTACCTTTCACCTTTGTTCTTGCAGCAGTAAGTGATTCGAGCGGACAGAAAACAGCTGTAATTCATCACTGTAATGTCTCGGCGGGTCGGTACTTGGCGTTGCCGTATTTCTACGTGGTTGCATAGGTAGCTTATCCGGCCGGTAGACATCGATTGCTAAGAATTTACCATGTCCCAGACTGGTTGTTCTAGGCCGGCTGAGTACCTTTGTACTTACCCAGTTCGTTGCCGTGGTTCTTGGATCATGCAATACACTTACCACTCCGGCTACAACGACACGTACAATAGCAGATACCTATCCATGCGCATTGCGAGTCCTGTGCGCTCGCTTGGAGACTCCACATGCGGCCAGGGGTCACTGACTGGCCACTGGCCAGGCCGTAGGAGAAGCCGGGTAGCAAGAGTAGCTTTGCGCAACCGCACAGTGTCAAAATTGACATGTGTCAAGTAAGCTGCAACTTACAGAAAGCTGAAGCCCTCTTACTTGAAGGAGGACTAGTATCAGCTACCGGCTAGTATCGTTACTGTGACGGATTCTCTACTCTTTCGCACGTATATTATGAGTACGAGGCCTACGATACCCATCGATCGGCTGCATAGTAGCGATGTATGCATGTGTGGCCGGCCGGCCTGCGCCGACACAACACACGTCACACACACACACACACACACACACACACACACAAACAAACACACACACACACACACACACACACACACACGTCACAGTTTCGAGGTCTACAGCTCAGAACACACATGCAGAGGTTGTGCTCATAAAGGTCAAGTAGGGGCATGTCCTAAGTGTTAACGGCCAGGAAATGGGTGTGTAGTCCGGAGGTCGGGACTGTCTTCGGTTGTCTTCAGTGTACTTACTACTTATCTTCAGAGTTGTCTAGTTCGTTGTACTTATCACGATGTGTTATACATACTCGCGTACCAGTTTGTTGCAGGGTACCCGGTATCCCGGGATAGCGCTGGCTAAACCCGGGATAACCCGAGGATAAAAGGATAACCCGCTATCCCGGATAAAAACCCGAACCCGCTGAGACCCATGCTGATTTGGCACTTGTAGGCGACGTGGCGGCATGTGGCCTCCGCGATTCTGGCGGGCTCCTGGCTAGTGCGTAGAGGCCCATTGGCCGATACTCACTCCCGTCTCCCAGACCGCGAACGCTCCCATTCACCCCGATTTTCACTCAATATCGCTACCAATATTGCGCCAGCTGACGGGCCCTAGTCATCAATCATGGCTCACATTTGCTCGGCGCGCTGGTTCTGCCCTAAGTAGTAGTGCCACCAGGGTATGGCCGCCGTCCTCCGGTGAGCCAAGTGCAACACCGATGAGTGGCCGTCTACAACACAAATCAGGGTGCACTTCACCATGCATGACCATCGCTCATGCGTACTCGAATAGATCTAGTCAACTCAATCTCTATCGCTTGCGGACAGCGGAAAACGGATGTAGCTCGCGTCATGCACGTTTGATGCATGAGCATGCAATGTGTGATTTAGGGCAACTACAAGCCTATTCAGCTATGTAATGATGGGAACAACCATAGCTGCCTCTCCCAAGAGAGATCCCACCCTTAGGCCCTTTCTATCGCCACGGGCAGCGATTATCCCCCTGCCACCAGCGATCCCGGGATAACCCGAACCCAGGATAAACCCGGCATATCCGGCGCGGGGGCTCTGGGTACCTACACCCCTCCACAAAAGTCACAGGCCCCCTTTGGACCGTGTTGACGTGTTCTCCCCATAACTTGGCGAAATTCGAGCGAAACCTTGCTAACCTTTGTGGAGAGGTAGGAAATACTACTCACTGCATGATGGCGTGCACTAGCCGTTTCAATGTGCGTGCATTGGGCTTAGGGGGTCTTGAACCCCTTGCAATCGCAGAAATTCCTGCTGCGGATTTACATACATCAAATGTTGCCTTGGAACGTTAGAGCTAAAACGAATGATCTCCACACATGGAGGCCATGGTTCGCTCTGTCATGTTTCATCCGTGGCTGCATGGGAGGATGATTAGTGGCCCAGTGGTTAGGAGGAGTGGCTCAATGCAATATGCCTGGGGCAGAATTGGGGTTCAAATATGGGCTCTCATTCTGCCTAGCTAGACGCCTTCAAACGACCATATCTTGCCCATTTGGCCTCGGATTGGCCCCATTGGATTAAGTGCATGTGACCGGAATTTCTCACTCCTCGGTATCCATGGCGGCAAAGTGGCCACCTAGGAGGAAATCCATCCGTTGAGGCCTATAAATTGAAATTTTTCTGGTCCCACAAAACTCGAGCTTTAGATAAGTGGGCGAGCGCATGGGCATAAGGATTCACCCTATATAGTTTTTAGCCCAATCGGAGTACGGGAAGACCCTCAAAATCGATGAAACGCTGCATACAGGGGTTGGCGTAGCCCCGATTTTCGACCGTACGAGCCAAATTTAAACGAGCACCACCGCTCCACCACGTAGCTATGGCCCCTGTTGCGCAATGCATCATCTTTGCATACTCATGCACTACCCACAAGCGCAACGGCTCACGGTATACGCGGTCATGCGCCGGGTGCTCATGGTGATTACAGCAGAATTTTGATACAATTTCCAAGCTTAACAACCCCCTCCAGATGCATAGGAGGCCAATCCCGCTTAATTCTTCTCCAAATACGTAGCGCTTGCGTCGGCAGACTCGACATGGCATCATAAGAATGACCACCGAGTTTGATCTTCTATGACGGCCATTTGAGCACAAGTCAACACTTGAAGCTCGACGCTATGATCGAAAAATTTTCATCCGGGCTCCAATTCTTTGCATTGCAGAGCAACCCTAAAACCCTTGAGGCAGCCCTAATGGAGGTCCTATAGGGTCACAAACCACACTCAAGCCTTTGTACAGCCCTAATACACGTTACCATGCCAGCCATGAGCCGTGGCTTCCCACGGACACACTGTAGGAATCAAACTACAAAACCCTGGACTTTTGTGGAGGGGTGTAGGTGTTTTCAGAATTACTGTCCTAGCTGGTGTTACACGGTGTTACACAACAGCGTTTGATTCTTTGCTGACGTCATACGAGACGGCTCAGGATTTCGAGACGGATCTATCATCTACTATGAGACTGTCATGACAGATGACTCCTGTTTTATTTAGTGTAAATTAAACTGCTAAAACTGCACCCACGTACGCCACACTGCAACTGACGTACCCTACGAGTACCATGTTGAGTGCCAGGGCCCAGGTACCGGCCGGCGTCCGGCCAGCGGCCTAGCTCTAGGCCGTGGGTACGGAGTACATCAAGTCATCAACAGTTTACATATAGCCGCTCACTACTCAGGGTACCCCCCCCCCCCCCGGCAACAATTATTCAATTTCGCCCAGGCGCACCAGCCACCAGGAGTATTTACTATTTAAAACAGATACGCTTGTTTTATTTTCCACCCCTGGGAGAAAGTGAAATAATTGGTACTGACAGACAGGACAGTGTACCGGAAATTTAAAACCCATATGATCAATGTGTCGGCCCGGTTCGAGTACAAAACATATCGCTGCATACGCGCGCTGGCAGAAGTCAGAACGGTACGTAGGCGCAGCACGTCGTACCGGTCCATCAACCTTCCTTCCGGCGCGGAGCCGACCGGCGCCCGGCGGACACTTTTGTCGCGGTGAACGACGCTTTACCAGATCACTCGACGCCAAACGCATCGCGGGGTCCGAAATATAACCTCAGACAGCAGCAGTCCGTCACCTCCAAACATATATTCAAAGCAGGCTAACGATATCATTCCCGAAACTAAGTGACTTCGAGTCCTCGCCGGACCACAAGGGTCCAAAACAAGATTTACCGCCAAACAGTCGGACCTCTCACGAGTCACGCCACACTACACAGTCCACTTGTGAAGGGGTACAAACGTTAAACACACATTCTCGGATCGCACACGACCAAGGACTGGACGTCACCCTATCGGAGAAGCCCTTCCCCGAGTCAATAAGCCGTCTTACTGATCGCTGTCGCCTCATCGTGATGATTCAGCTATCCAGCGGTATGTGGGTCATTTCTTCGAAAATGAATGCCGGCGATCGTGGTGAGCTTCTGCCGCGCAGTGCTGGTCTTATGGAAGAACACAGCGGGCGGCAGGAGCAGACGAGTGTTCTTGTCCGGCCCTTGATCAGAAGGCCGCCGGCAGCACCTGCAACATCGGAAACCAACCAATCATCCGTGACGGACTGCGATTCTCTGCTGATCTGCGAGCTTTCTGACATATCGTCACGTCTGAGTAACAACCCTGCGGCCATCTGGCTTCCTCCTCCGCCCATGCCGCAGCCTCTGAACTGGCCGGCGAACGAGCCCAACAGCCCAGCGGACAGCGCCTCCTCCAACGTATCGAGCGACCACTCACTCCCATACGAGAACCTACAGAATTCAAAGCGCCGGTTATTCGAGTAGATCTTCTAATGGATCAATATCTATGACCGCTCGTCTCCCGATCATGACAGAGATGTCCATGCGAAGAATTAGCGATGGGACGCAAAGCTATCACGGGTGCGTGGCACATACGTGCCGCTTCTGCGAGCTTTATGGAACGGCAGCGGGGCGCATGGGGGAGCTACATAAGCACAGAGACCACTCATTCGACATCGAGGAAGCAGGCTGCTGTGGCGTGGCCGCTCCCATGCGCGCTGCAGGCCTGACGGTGTCTCATTCGCTGGCTTGCGGTTACGGATCAGATGGTCTGCATCCACACAGGACTGTTTGGTGGCATGGCTATTTAGGTCTGACCTCGGCACTGTACATATATGTATAGATAGATTTAGAAATTTCTTAGGCGTAGGATTCTACAGATATTACAGATTTTCTCTGAAAGGACACACGATCGCTAATTTTTGCCAGGCGAGTGTAGTTGACAGTACGGCCAAATTTGCCCCATGTATAGACTGCATGGAAGAATCGACGCTAGTGTGTCGTGTCCTGGACCGCCCATGATGGTACAGGCTGGTCATCCAAACAAGTATATACTATGTAAATACATGCGGTAGGTCCGCCGCCTCACCATCCATTTGCAACCGGTGCGGCGTGCAAGGAACGATCACCACCAAATGCCCTAAGGTCATCATCGGTCCCCCGGCCCTCAGCGCATGACCTCACTGCATCTATGCGTGTCCCGATTATGATTTTAGCTGTGTGGGCGGAGCCGTTCGCACACTTCCCTCACTTCAAGCACAGGGCCATATAGAGCCAAGGTAGAGGCGAGAGAAAGAGGAAGAGAGAGAGGCGACGGCCGAGTGAGGGAGGGTAATCGCCTGGAGTTGGCTCGGAGCGCCGTGTGCTGTGCCATCAGACGCACTCCGTCCTGAAGAGAGTGTGGCTTCATTTCCCATAGGTGCGGTGCTGATCAACTTCCAATGACCGGCAGGCACATGCCTAGCAGCCTGGATTAGCTCCCAGTCCTGCTGCATTGCAACACACTGAACATAGCAACGGGCTATCAGTAGTCACCAGTGCGTCTGCTTCGCCTCAGGTGTGCCATGTGGAAAATGGGGTTCAGAGAAATGGTATCAAGGCTTCACATGTTGCTGCGATGGCCCTGCCGTATCTCTGGCAGTGTCCCTCTGTTTGTCTTTTGTGGCCTCTCTCTACTATCCATATTCCATCTCTATTTCTTCTTTCGCCGTCATCCTGGGAAAGCCCATGCTGGTGAATCGGTGCCCCGCGGCAGCTTGTGCTTGACCGCAGGCCCTTGACAGATGCAGCAACACGTACAGGGGCCGTGATGGGAACACGTGAGGTTTACAAATGGAGGCTCACACAATTTCCAATTATAGTAGGAAGTAAAGTCTGCAAATAAATTACCGCTCACTGCCTCATGACGGAGTGGCGGCTACGATACATATCTTTCCCTGATATGCATCATGGCCCGCAGCAGCCACACATCAAAGGCAGACGGGGGAGCATTGCAGTGCCCCGCAGCTCAAGCAGCGCCGAGAGTCGGGGGCTCAACTGGCCTCAGCCATGGCCACACGCACAACCCAGAGCACTACGAGCACAGGGCCCACTGCAGCTCTCCGCCGTGGTCGTTGGCGGCTGCAGGCATGCATCAGCTATACTGCCAGCTCGCTAGTGGACAACCTCTGGCACGGTTTTGTTCTCTATGAAGTCGGCAAGAAGCTGAGATCGTTCATGTACGTGCCCGCGCTGTGCCCCCCTTGCACAATGATCCCTCCCTCGCTGACCACCATGGCGTGCTCGTAGCGGCTGGGGTCCGCCCCGTCCACAGTGAGCTTCTCCCAGTAGCACTCATCGATGGCAAAGCGGAACACTCCCTGCAGGCCATCCTTGGACTCTAGGTTGGAGCCGCCGTACAGCACAATGGCGGTGCCGTCCGCACTGATGGCCATGCTGTGCCCATAGCGGGGGCTCAGGCCCACGCTGGATGCGATGCCCTCGTTGGAAGGTGTCGTTGGGCAGCCGTAGGTGATGTCCATGCACTTGCCATCAGCGCTGCAGCGGTAGAAGTCCATGCTGAAGCCAGTGTCAGTGTATCCACCGAAGATGAACATCTCTGAGCTTCCCGGGACTGCGGCGGCAGAGTGACCAAAGCGGCCTCCAGGGGCAGCGGACTCGGCCACCTTGGTCCATGTGCCTGTGGCGAAGCAGAACTGCCACATGTCTGACAGGAACTGGTGGCCGTTGCGGCCACCATAAACCATCATGCAGGGCATGCCCTCGCCGTTGACAACCACAGCGGCCGAGTGGTCGTAGCGCGGGGCAGGGAGCTCCTCGCCCTTGGGCACCACATGGGCCCACTCGCTCTCCTCAAAGTCAAAGGACCAAAGGTCATTGAAGGCATAGGACGAGCGCTCTCCTCCAAACACCCACATCTTGGATCCCCACACAACAGCGGTGTGGCTGTAGCGGGGAGGAGGCGGATGGCCCTCAGCCTCCACCGCATGCCATTGACGGCTCTCAACTACGTCGACCATCTCGTCCTCATCCATGCCGCCTGCCGTTGCCATCACCTCGGGGAACCAGGTCGACAAGGACACGTCGTCCCAGTGAGCATGGGCTCCCTCCAGGTTGGCACCAGTGGGGATGTCCACACTCAGGCCAGCAGCAATGAGCACCCGCGAGGCAGTGACTGCCGGGGCAGTCTTCACCACAACTCCGTCCAGCATGGCAATCATGCCAGTCTCAGGCGAGCTCTTCACCTCCAGCAGGCGCCACTGGGCGGCACGCACTGGGGCGTCGCCGTCGGGCACAGACTGCCATGGGGCGCCCACGCAGTACTTGAGCAGACTGGACATGGTGTAGGTCCCGATGGCAGTCACCCTGGCCTCCAAGTTGTTGGGGCGGGCAAACGTGGGGTCGCGGTTGATGGTTGCGCCACACTTTGCAAAGTCAGGGGAGACGAAGTGGGCGCTGCGGACGTGGTCGCTGTCCCAGAACCAGGCCTTGAGGTGGAAGCGGTCGAGCTCCTCTGGCAGCATGGCCAGCAGGGCTCCTCTCTGGGCCTCCTTCACGTACAGGCTGCCCTTGCCGCCAGGGCGAGCAAAACTGGTGTTGAGCTTGTGAACCGGCTCCTCCAGCTCCTCCATGCTGCAGCTCTCGACGGCCATCCAGCGCTCATCCAGCTCGTCGCCTTCGAAGTCATCGTAGAACGCAAACAGTGTCTTTGGAGAGCTGTATGCGTTCTCCTTCACGTAGGCGTTGCCGTAGGCCATGGTGATGGTCAGCTCCCCTGCGGAAGCCAAGGTATCCTCCGGCAGCTTCACAAACATGATGGTCCCGGCATCGTTGCAACCCGGCGAGGGGTCGACGAAGAACTCCAGTGGCTCTCCGTTGTCCGGGCCCTTGAAGAGGATATCTGTGCAGGTCTCAAGCAGGCGGCCAGCGGCGACAAGCTCTGCGGTGTTGACAACGACCTCCACGACCGGGGATCCAGGGTAAGGCATGGTTGAGTTGATGACAATCGTCTTGTGGTAGGCAAAGGCGTCCCGGTCGTCGTGGCCGTCAGCGTTCTCCAGCACCACGAGGTCGCTGAGGTACGTCTTGTCAAAGAGGGCGCCCCCAAAGACGTACATGTCGTGGTCGTACATCACGGCAGTGTGCTCAAAGCGGTGAGTTGTTGCCGGGGGCTCCCCGCCGTCGACCAGCACCTGCCTCCAGGGGCTGGGCTGAGGGCGGAAGCTTGGGATCTCCGGGGTGGTGACCAGCGGCTTGTCCGCATCCTTGCTGGAGATCAGCAGCGTGTAGGCACCGCTGGCCGGCGAGTCAGGGGCGGTGAAGACGATGCAGTACCTCCCGGTCAGCTCGTTGAAAGAGATCACAGTGTCCAGGCACTTTGTCCAGGCCTCTCCCACCATTGTGATCTCCACAATGAAGTCGAAGGGCTCGGTGAGCAAGTTGCCATACTGGTCATAGGCTGCCGCATACACCGTGGCTGGCTGTCCAGCGACGAAAGTGCGGTCCAGCCCGACCAAGTCCAGGCGCACCGGAGTGCCGGGGTCCACGTTGATGGTCGTCAGGGTGCCGGGCTCGAACTCGGACAGGACACCTGCCAGGGCTGGAGAGTTGGACTTGACAAACTCTCGCACCAGGTAGGTGCCAGCCTGAACATAGCAGTCAGACAGTCAGCAAGCACACGAGCCCATGTTCAGGTCAGGGCAGCACCAGAAGGCGGGGGGAAGGAGCGAGGCATTGGGAAAGGCGCGTGGGGACAGGCACGTCGACCATGGGTAGGCCAATGCCGATGGGGGATAAGGGCGAGGAGCCGCACCAGTGCGAAGTCGAACTTCTGGTTGTGCACATCCCCCTTGTAGTACGGTGTGGTTGGGTTGTAAGGGTCGAAGCACGTGTCTGGCATGACGGTGGTGGGGGCCTCCTGTGCCCTCGAGATGTCGAGCCGCGGGTATGAGGGATTGGGGGGGTTGGGGCTGAAGTACGTCCAGCTGTACTTCTCCATGCTGACTGAGAACAAGCCCTGGAGGTGGTGGGAGGGTACGGTAGGGATAACATAGGTCAGGTCAGGAAAGAGGCCAGGCAGCGAGGCACAAGAGCATGGCGAGCACCTCAACAGGTGGTGAGCGAGGGCCGGGGGGTAGCGGTGGGAGGTGAATGACTGGCAGGGAATGGCGACGCCAAAGGGGCACAGTTGGGGGCTTACGTCTGTTCCGTTGATGAATGCGTAGCCGCACATGTCCCGGGCAGCGACCGTGAAGAGCGTCGGGTGCTCGTCGGTGGTGGTGGTGTCGTCGTAAGGCAGCAGGTGGCTGTACTCCTTGGAAATGATGCCCACCCCATCGCCCTTGTCCATGTCAGTGTCGGCACTCCAAACCGCCCCGGAAGTAAGAGTGACGTTGCCAATTGTCTGCTGGATCACCGCTGCCTGCAGGCAGCTCAAGGAGAGGGCCTGGGGGCTGTGGGGGGTGCACCACTCGCTGTAGCCCTGAGTGAAAGAGCCGGAGTCGTACCACGAGTTGAAGGAGAGATAGAGCAGCACGTCGTCCATGTCCATAGGCGGAGGGCAGAACATGTTGCCGCTGATCTCAGGCTGAGACAGTGCCCGGCTGTGGATCTTGACCTCGTCCACGCCTCCGTAGAAGCCGGGGCCCACGCTGACCGGGTGGTAGTATGGGTTTGCGTGCAGCGGCCGAGAGGTGGGGAAGGTCGAGGTGCCGATGTTTTCGCCGTTGACGTACAGCCTGAAGGTTGTGCCGTTGTAGACAGCGGCAACATGGTGCCACGTCTCCTTTGCAATGCGGTTGGGGCCCTCGACAGTCCTGTGGTCTCCAAGGCCAGTGTACACCGCAGCCACGAGGCGTGTTCCGTCCGGAGTGAACTGCAGGGAGTAGCCCTTGACAAACTCGTTGTTGGTGCCCTCCTCGTAGGTTCCCTTGATGAGGATGAAGGAATCCGCGGTGGCCGGGCCGTCCAAGCGGTTAACCCAGGCCTCCATCGTGAATGCCTCCAGACCAGCGCCATCCAGGTAGTGGATGCCGTCGGCTGTGGCCTCCTCCTGGACCTCCACGTGGCCGCCGCCGCTGAAGAACATGCTGCCGTGAGCGCACACCGTGATGCACTGCTGCCCGTTGGAGATGATGACAGGTCCCTCCGGAGTCATGAGGGCAACCTCCACAAAGTAGGTCCCAGCAGCCGGGGGCACGAAGCTGACGTTGTGGATGCCGTCCCCAGAGTAGGTGACAGCAGCCTCGAGGTCGGCAGGGCCTCGGACGGTGACCACAAACTTGTCCTGAGAGGTTCCGTTGGGGAAGCCACGCTGGGGGCAGCCGTTGAAGTCGCGAGCCTGGATGAGGAAGTAGTTCAACGAGTTGGAGCATTGGTTCCAGCCATCCGCGGCAGCGATCATGGCCTCGGTGGTGGTGGGGTCGGTGGCGGCAGGCCGGATGTCTACCGGGAACATGTCGATCTCTGTCTCTTCTCCGTCCTCCACGATGGACAGTGTGGCGTTCCAGGTGTTGCAGGTGGGCAGGCCGTTGTAGGACACCTTGTAAGTCCCGTCGTTGAGGTCCTCGATGGTGGTGAAGGCTGTGGTGTCTATGCCCATACCGTCAGACAGAGACAGCTTGAAGTCGTCGCCGCCAATGACGCGTTTGTTGGCGCAGTACGTCCGGGCGGTGATGGTGAACTCGCCAGGGACGCCGTTGACAGTGCCCATAACGCCAGGGCCGTACAGAGTAGTGGCTGGGGGGTAGGTGGGGTCGTCAATGGAGACGTTGCGGTAGAGCTCCGGAGTGATACCCTCCACCTCCATTTCCTTGCCGTTGACAGTGTAGGCGTACACGGAGGAGCTCACGCCGTCGTTGAACTTGAAGTACGAGTCGCCGCGGTCGCCAACGAGAGGGTCCTTCGGGGTGCACTGTGCCATGGCCTTCACCACGAATGGCTCCGCCTCAAGCGAGTTCTCAGTGTTGTGGAACGAGCGCAGGTCATAAATGAGGCCGTTGAAGGGGCGCTTGTGGTTGTCAGGGGGCAGGTAGTCGTTGTCGAAGTCCATATTGGCCTCACGGCCGACCATGAAGGCATCAGGCTCCAGCATCCACGGCAAGCAATGATCCTCGTGCGAGCTCTGGGTGGCCAAGTCGCTGAAGACACATACTGGCATGTCCGGGTCTGAGCCGTCAGGGCTGCAGTCGGGGTACAGCCCATAACCGACCACACCCTGCAGCTTCCGTCCGGCTCCGCGGGATGAAGGTGTTACGGCGTCTGCTTCGGTCTGAAGGAGGCTGCGGCGGCGACCGCCGAACAAAGCGATCTCATAGCACCGCTCGCGGATTATGGCTTTGTCTCGCAGGACTCCGTCAACAAGGATGAAGGCATCGAAGCCGTCGTAACTGACGGCCACGTGGTGCCAGACGCCCGGCATCACACGTGCCTTCCAGCTCACGTAGTTGATCTGGGTCTCGCAGGGCTCGCACATGCACTCAAAGACCGGGGGAGGGGAGAAGGCCAGGCTCACACGGCCCTCCTCCATGCCCAGCACAAACGAGCCGTCCTGGGCAGCAACAATGCTCTGTGCCTCGTGGACGTTATAGGCATACACCCAGGCAGAAACGGAGCCCACGCCCCATGGCAGCACGGTGGTGTACTTGGACCCACCGTTCACGGAGGCGTCGGGGACCTTTGTGAAGTCCAAGGCGTAGCTGGAGGTGAAGTAGCGGCCAGCGACCTCGCAGGCACGGAGGGCTCTGGAGTACACCCACACAGCGTCCCAGATGCCTGGAGCCAGCGTGCCGGAGGAGACAAAGTTCTCCATGACAGTCTTAAGGTACTCGGAGTCAGCCTCCCTGGCAGGCTGGTGGCCGACATACACCATGGCCTCCATGTCATCCATAGTGTAGGTGACCAGTTTCCAGCCACCCAAAGCAGTCATGCCGGGGCCCATGCCAGGGAAGTACGGCAGGAACACCCATGCGGCAACAGTGTAGTCGGAGCCGGTGAGATAGCTGGCTGGGGCGGGAACGGAGCAGTCATCGTGCATATCCATGGAGGGAGGCTCCAAAGACCCAAACGCGGCGCGCTGGAAGCCGTTTCTGTCCGCCTGGGCATACTCAGTCTTGCAGGAGCCGCTGGCGTCCCCAACACTGTCCATCAGCTCTGTCATGCCGTCCTCGCTCTTGATGTCGTCCATGTTGTAGAAGGCAACCAGCCCAGTGAGCAAGCTCTCCGTGGTGCACTCATATTCCAGGCTCCACATGCTGCTGCCGTCCTCGTCGGGGATCCCGTCGGCGTTGGTCACCTTTGGTGGCACCTCGTCGTGGCAGATACCTTCTGGGGTGGTGGCGGTGACCGTGGTGGGGTTGACATAGGTGAAGTCGTCTGAGGGGCCGTACCCAAGGTCGAGCTTGAGCCACTGGCTGGGAGCAAAGTTGTGGCCGTTGACGGTGACTGGCTCACCGCCGCCCACCATCACCTCAGAGCGAGAGGCAGACAGCACCTCAGCACCCGCCCAGGGGCCAGTGGACTGGACGAGGGTCCCGCCGACCGGGGAGCCGTCTCCGCCGGTTGCTCCAGGCACAATGTTTTCTATCAACCCGCCGTCACAGCTCTGGTCCACAGCACTGCATCCGCGGGAGAAGTCGAACTTGATCTTAGGTTCTCCGGCGGGCTCAGGGCGGAACATCGCTGCCTCCAGGTCGTCCCACTCCAACGCTCCCTGATACATCTCCACTTCGTCCACACGCCCCGCAAAGTGCGAGTTGGGCCTGATGGCGGCTGTGAACTGGGTGAGGTTGCCGTCGGCCCCAGGGTTCTCCACCACGGAGGCGCACATGGAGAAACTGGCGTCCACCGGAATACGGCAGCTGGTAGTGAAGTGGTCGGCGGCGTTGCCATCCACGTACAGAGTCCCACAGCCGTCCTCGTCGATGGCCACGGCTACGTAGTGCCACATGTTGGGCTGGGAGCTGACAGCAGGGGCAGAGGTCTTCACGTCTGCAATGCAGTCGTCATAGTAGTAGAAACCCTCGCCATTGTAGACAATGCTGCCGTAGGTCGTGCGCTGGCCGGGACCGTTGACGGGGGTCGGGCTCTCGAAGGAGGCAACGACACCGATGTAGTTGTCCGGGTCGTGCAGAGACTGGCGCACGGGGCCCTCGTTGTCTGGGTCACCGGGGACATGAGGCGAGTACAGCTGCGTGTCCTGGCCCTGCTCATACCAGGGAAGGCTGCCGTCGCCGACCTGGGAGTAAGGCTGGACCCACATGCCAATGGTGTAGGCCCCGACGGCCATGGCCGAGGTGTTGGCCAGCATGGCAGCTGCCTGCGGGACTCCCATGTAGTCATCCACGCCGTCACACTCGAGGGCAACCTCCACGAACTCGAAGGCGGTAGGCACGAGGGTCTCGTAGTTGGCAGCTGCGAAGTGGAACAGCCCAGACCGGTTGAGCTCAGGGGTGATGCAGCGCATTGTGACCGTGTTGTTGACGTTGACTAGGCCTGCCTCAGGGACAAAGATCGCGGCATCGTCGATGTGGGTGAGGCCATAAGGCTCAAGAGCCGGACGGAGGCCGTCAGGACGACCCATCCTGCCCTCGGTGTCAGGGCGGTAGAGGAACTCCGGCGTAGGGATGGGTGGGCACACAGGACCATCCTCCTCGGGGGGTGGAAGGGAGAAGCCGTCCTCCTCATCTCCAGTGCCCCACTGGCAGCCCAGCCATTGGGACGGGGCAAAGTTGAAGCCGAGAATGTCGAGCACCTCGCCGCCAGTGACGGAGCGGGTCTCCATCGCACGGCTGTCTCCGTTGATGGAGTACAGAGTGGTGGGCTCCCAGGGAGCTGCAATGCTCTTCAGCTCACACACGCCGCCATCGGTGCACACTCCCCCATGTCCGCCCACGATGTCCTCAAAGGGATCATCCCAGTTGTTGAGGCGGTAGTAGGCCTCCAACCGGTCCGACTCTGTGGGCTCACGGCGCCACATGGCCTCCTTGTACTCATCAAAAGTCAGCACGTCCTTGAACACCTTCACCTCGTCCACATAGCCGATCAGGTTGTCGCCAAACGACAGCAGCTTGTAGCCCTCCGCCGGGGGCTCGCCCTCAATTTCTTCCTCGATGACATCCACGCCATCGAGGTAGAAACTCACCGTCGTATCGTTGATGGTGAGCATGGCGTGGTGCCACTCGCCCAGAGACGTCAGGTTGGAGCCCAGGCTTCCCAGGAATTGCTCACTCGCGGTGTCGCCCAGAGTGCGCATGCCAGCCTTGGCCACAACCACGCCATAGTCCAGACTCACGCCCACACCATTAGTGAGTCTGAAGATTGTGGAGCGGCAAGCCTGAGTGCTGCCTTCGTTGCAGGCAGGCGCCTCGCTCTCGATGAGGAACCAGGCAGAGAAGGACTTGCCGGGGACCTCGGGGATGAGGACACTGCCGCTGGCCTCCATGTGCAGAGCGTACTCTGTGTACGTGATGGCGTTGGGGGGGCTGCCCGTGATGCCGGCATCATTGCTCACACCAATGTAGTATATGTCTGAGGGGAAGGCTGCGGGCGGGGCCTGGCAAGTCACTGTCTCCCAGCTGCCGAAGTAGTAATCCAGGGCATAGTTTTCTCCACCAGGGCAGGCAGCGGTGAGATGCGCTCGTAGGGGTACAGGCGGCCGTTGCTGGTGATGTCATTCGTCGGAAGCCAGTCGATGCGGGTGCCGACAGAGCAAGTCACACAGCGAGACTCCAGCTGCGGGTCGGTGGGATTGAGTTCGGGGCAGTTGAGTGGGTCGCGGCAGTTTGACCCTTGGGCTCCTCTTGCCCTCGCACGGGCTGTCAGGGCAGTAGGGGTTTGTACACCTTGTTCCGCTCGTCGCGATAGCTGCTGGGGTGCAGCTCGGGAGCAGCATCATCCGGGGAGAACTTTGTGCGGCCTCGGGTCAGCTGCACTTGGCTGAAGGAGTCGTACATCCACGGATTAGAGTGCGTCAGGAAGCTCCCGTCCACGTTCAGGAAGCGGTTAACGTACTCCGGGCTGTCCACCCGCGCCCGGGGCTCGTACTTCATCAGACAGCAGGTACTCGCCTCGCACATCAGGCTGCACAGTGGCGCACTTGAGGAAAGGCGAGCGGGCAAAGCCGATTCCCTTGACCACGATCTCCACACCGCCATCCAGAGGCACGGGGTCGTCCATATCCACACCGTGCACGATCGGGGCGGCCCAGGGCACACCTGTGTAGGCATACCCGGCGTGCTCCCGCCAGCCGATGAAAGTGACAGTGTCGTTGTCCCGGTCACGGACCCGGAGGTAGCCCTCGGCATCGATAAAGTTGCCTGACGTGAAGCCGGACTCGTCGCTGATGACCTCGCGGCGGGGCTGGTTGAAGTCCACGCCGCCGATCCAGACCGGGCTGCCCATGCCGGTGGACTGCACACCCGTTTGCTGCATGCGACGCCGGGCGGCGGGGGTGCCCACGAGGGAGCCCTCCATGCAAGGGTTGTTGAAGCGGGTGTAGAGGACTCGGCCCGCTGCCAAGTCCATCTGCACCCCGCGAGGGGCCTCCAGCTTGTGGGTGGGCAGGTACTGCGGCATCTTGAACATGGTCTCGCGCACCTCCTGCATGGTGAGGCACGATTCCACACTGCCACCTCGTCGGTGAGGCCGGCGAAGTGACGCGACTCAGCTCCGCCGCCCATGCTGGTGATCATATCAGCAGAGCAGCCGTTCGCAACGGTGAAAGAGCAGCAGCCCAGGGATGTATCGTTGAAGGCTGGGTCGGATTCTTCGCCCAGGAATCCGTCAACCACAGGCTGGTCCGACAGGAAGTTCTCCTGGAAACGACCGAGCAGCAGCGACGTGTTGCCGCCTGCCACGTAGCTGGTAGTCAAGTCGCCGTCAATGTCTTCCTCGTCCTCCATGTCGCCATGGCCGTCCAACAAGCGCCGACGGACTCAGGCTTCCACGTGGAGGGGGTCCTTGGGGGCGGAAGAGGGCGGGGCAGCGACCTCGTCTTCAAGGAGGTGACGGGCAGGGGCCGGAGGCGGGACATAGTCCAGGGGGCACTGGTTGGGGTACGCGGAAATCCGGAACGAGGTGCCGACATCTGTGCCACGCCCGAACTGAGTGACGATCTCAGGATCCTTGCCGACTGTGATGATCATCTCCTGCTGCTCTCCGTCCACATACAGCTGTGCATCGCCGTCGGGCGACACTGTCACCATGGCGTGGTGCCACATGAAGTCCTCGAACTCGCACTTGGTGTAGAATTTCTCGGTCGGGCCATCCCAGGGGGCGTCCGTGACGACAAAGCGGCGCAGCAGAGGGTTCCAGTCGAGGGAAAGCTTGCAGTCAAAGCGGAGGAGCGTCTGCTCCATGTCACTGGGCTGCTCCTCGATCAGGATCTCGACGCAGTAGAAAGGCTTGACAGTCAGCAGGTACTTGTCGGTGGCGTAGAAGCACACCATGCTGGCCTCCGGCCGCTCGTCTGGGTCCTCGTCAAACTGGGGCGCCGCCCACTTGAACACCCTGCGGACCATGCGGCCCTCAG
>NW_027450174.1:2500-31254 GCF_964194025.1 Convolutriloba macropyga | reverse complement strand
TAATGATTTATTAACAACAAGATATATCAGTATTTAAAGATAGTTGTTTAGTGTTTGATGATAAGGGGTATAAATCATATTAAAAAAATTGCACAATTATTTCTTCACAGTAGGTAGAAAAAATATGAAGACGATTGTTATGTGTCAAAAAACCTGCTCATATAGATAATATGTCCAGAGCTAGTACAGGCGTGTTAGGACAAGTTATAATGATTCAGCATTCTTTTAAAACGTCAAAGTTACCTTTCAATGTCAGCATACTTTTCATGATTTAATTACAGAATTTAAATATTTTATGGTGAAATATAATAAGAAAAACTTTTGTGGTAGATGAAGATAGACAGATAATTTATGATTCAGAAGTGGGTAGATTTAATATAGAAGTTTTAAAGATAAAAGGAGGTCTAAGAGTAAATCAAAATGATAAATAAATAATGTTTTTGAGAATTAGGTTGAAGAAAGTGGAAGCAAAAGAACTTATTGATGAAGATAACTATAAACACTATACAGAAGAATACTTAAAGTTTATAGGTGTTACCCCCAATTTTAATTGTATTGAGAGTAAAATAGAGTTATATGATTTTTCCCAGTTTAGCAACATCTCTTGGTGGTATATGTTCTTTCCTTTATCTTTTCTCTGGTGAAAACGAAGATAGACAATTACAACAAGTAGCTAATACATTTGTAATAGAATTGCTAGAGTTGTTCGTGGGTGGGTGAAGAAGAATGAGAAGAAAAAGAAGAAGAAGATGATAATAATTGCGAAACATGGGCGAAGCCCCATAACTTAGCTCAAGGACAGACATCACTTGAACAACACGATTTAAAATTCATAAAACATCTAGCTGAACATGGAGTAGTTACAGTAATAAAAAAAATATTGAAGAAGATGAAGCTGGTACAAGTACCCAGACTAATGCTAGACCACCCATAGTTACAATCGTAGTAATCTGTTTGAAATGTGTGAAACTAAAACGAGTGGCTTATTCAAGAAATATGGGAGGAAAATATTTTATAAATTATTGGATACAATTTGAAAATTTTGAAAAAAAGTTAATGAATATAGAAATTCACAACGTAACACTAAAGTGAAACCTCAGCTAAACTTAATGGATAACAGAATTAACAAATTAAACACTTTTGCTTATACAAAGCTCGAAGGTTTAGTAGAACAAAGGGACTATGTAAATAAAGTAATTGGATTAATGTCCGTTTATTAATTGTTTAAGTGTTTAGTGTGTTATAAAAAATTTATGAATTACTTTACATTACAAGGTTATTACACTGGTTTTCATTGTAAGCTGCTAACAGATTGTAATGATTGTAATGACAGAAGATTTGACAAAAGTGTTTGTATTATGAATGAATTTCATATTAACAGACTACTTCTAGCATTAGGGCTGATGATTTGGCGTCTCCGATGTTTCACCATAACACTATTTCTAGCGTTAGGCTGATCATGGGGCTTCGCCTATGTTTTACCACAATACAAATTTTAGCGTTAGTGTTGATGATGCTGCTTTGTCCATGTTTCAACATAACTCTAGAGCTAAAGAAGGAGAAGAAAAATGAGAAAATATATAAAATAATAATAATCAGGAGACAAATGTAAAAACACTTAATAAACGTATTACTAATAAGAGTATGATAAAATTCGATAAAAATAAAAGTACATGTAAACAATTTCTCTCAGAAAAAATAAGTAGTAAATATTATCCTTCTCTTATTTCTAGAGGGAATATTACAACGTAAGAAAAAAAGATGCATGGGGCTAGCTCTAATTGTGAGCAATGCATTAGAGTTTAAAAAATATAATAGAAAAAATTATTTTACATTAACCAATTATTGGCAGCAGTTAAAAATTTATTAGAAATCGACTAGTGATTAAACTGTCTCGATACAATAATTCTGTAATTTTTCCTGTTTAGTAAACCATCTTTCTCTTTTTTTTCTAGCTACAAAAGTAAATTTTTTTAATAAAAAGTGAACTGTTTTACAAAGTGAGCTATTTTACTAAATTGTAGTGTTATCACTATTAGGTGGTTTGCGATAACTGAAATAAAAAAAATGAATTGACTTTGAGATTCTCAAATTTTCACATTGTGTCACGAAGTTATAATAATTTGAGTTATGGAGCAGTTAGGCTGTTCGTTCTTGTTTCATTCATATACCAGTTGCCTGGGCTGATTCTAGTTCCTTCATTGGTAAATCTGAGAACTTGTTAACAAAGGTCTGCAAAACTTTGTATTTTGCCAATATTTTAAGATTGGGTATGAAATATAAAAGCCTGGACGATACATATAGTTGAGGTTGATTTCATTATTTTTTTTATCAAACAGTGAGCCTATCCATCATGCATAAGCACACAAAAAAATTTTGATCTTAACGTTTGCGATTCAGGAGATGTCATAAAAAATCATAATTTTGAGACTAGTTGGTTATTTGGAATTGTTTCCAAGGAATATCCATATTAATGTCACGATGATTTTGCTTCATTTATCACCCATATGTGTCCTCTGTCAGACATTGTAAGCAAAAAATTGTTTAAAGTTTTTTTGCTAGTTTTTGCAGTAAAGTGAAACTCATGAATAAGCAAAAAATGTCAGCCTGTAAAAATCTTTTTAGAGAGAATTCTCCTAGAAATTTCTTTTTGTAGATTATTGGGACATGTTTGATAACATAAAAATAGTTATGCTTTCATAAGTAATTACCTGTTTGAAAGCAAAATACTAATTATATCCGTCTATTGAATTTAATACTTCCTAGAATCTATTATAAGAATTTAAAAAATACTTAAACCTGTAAGCAAATACTTAGAGACATCTTTTACACGTTTTATATTACTCTGTTAATAATGGCGCCGGCCGTTTTTGTTAGTTGCGATGGCAGTTTTACCATGAAAATCAACTTTTGTCATTTTCATCATTTGATCTGTGGGGTGATAATTGCATGTTATACATGTTTGAACTGAACTGAAAATGGTTAATCGTTCAACTTTTTCACTCTGAGTTACTCGTCGGCATATTCAAAAACGAAAGTAAAAGAGTTTTTGAACAACAAAAAGGACTCAAACTAGACTCTTTTGCTTTGTGTTCAGTACAGGAAAATTCCCAGTTTAGCTTACTGAAAAAAACTCTCCGGCTCTAGACAAATAACACGAAAATTACTAAAATCTGAGACTCAAATACACTTGAAAAGGAAGAGATCTAACGTTTTAGAGTATTGAAGAAGACCCTTGCTCCAGAAACCGGTCTTAAAAAACCTTCAAATTTTTTCACCTTTTTCTGTTTTTAAATATCGAGACTAAATCGAAATTCTGATGAGTTTTGTGAACACCGACATTTCCTATCAGTTATCCGGATGATAAACAATCAATTTTCGACAGATCCAACGTTTCAAGTTATTCATTTGCCCTTTTGATAATTTTAAAAATAAATAACTTCTAACAGATAACATAACAATGATTGAAAAAGCCATAAGTTAACCGGAACAAAAGTTTGGCACTTTTCCTTTACAAAAGTATTAAAAAAAACACTGTGGAAATTCAGACAGAACGCATTGAACAGATCTAAATTTTCAAATATTGGTCTTTGTTGCCTTGTTCAATATGAGAACACTCAAACTAAGGTGAATGCTTTCTAAAGCATGTTCAAAAATATAATATAGACGTGACCCAAGTAGTGGGTTAAAAGGTGACTGTGCGTTGTAGCAAGGGCTCTGGTAAAAACCTCATCTATTGTAATTGTTGAGACCCTAGGTTGTATTTTAGCTCTAGATGAAATCAAAACTATAAACCAAAACCGGAATCATAGAATAGGTAAAAGCCATACGGGGTTTTCCCATCCACAACTAAGATCTGCGAAGAAGGTGGCCTGACATAAACAGGATATTTGATGAGCTTTCTATTTTAAAAAATTGCTCGAGATTGTCCAAAGTAATCGTTTTTACAAAAACAAATTCTGAGCACCAAAAATGAGCAATTCTACAAAAACAAATTTTTAGCACTCAAAATTAGCATTTTTTAAAAAACCTAATTTTAAGCACTCAGAAAAAGCATTTTTACAAAAACCAAACATACGCTCAGGACAATTTTTACCCTCTACTACATTTTTTCAAGGGTTTAAATAACGAAGACTTGGTGGTGTTTGTATTATGAATGATTGTCGTAATAAAAAAGACTAGTTTGAGCGTTAGAGCTGATGATGGGGTGTCGCCGGTGTTTCACCATAACACTAGTCCTAGCGTTAGGGCTGATGATGGGACTCAGCTCATGTTTCAACACAAAACTATTTCTAGCGTTATTGCTGATAGGGGGATTGTTTCACCATAACTCTAGAGCTAAAGAGGAAGAGGAAGAGGAAAACATATCTAACACAAAATTCATCAGTAGACGAATATAAAAACATGTATAAATTGTAATATTGCTAAGAGCATGATATTATTTGATAAAAATAAAAGTACACGTAAACAATGTCTGTCAGAAAAAAATATTTGGAAATATTGTCTTTCTCTTATTTTTAGAGCTAATATTACAACCCATGTTAAAAAGATGCATGGAGCTAGCTATAATTGTGAGCAATGTAATAGAAATTTGAAAAAGGTGACTGAAAATAATATTAATATTAACTAATTTTTGGCATCAGATAAAATTTTATTAGAAATGGATTAGTAAGTGTACTATCTTGCAAAACCATATTAGTAAATTATCTTTCCCATTTAGTAATCTATCTTTCTCTATTTTTTTATGTACAAAGTGAATTTTTTTACAAAAAAAGTAAACTATTTTACTAAGTAAACTATTTTACTAAATAGGAGTGTTATCATATGGTTATTAGAGGGTTTGTCATAACTGAAAATGAGAGAAGTGAAAAGAATTAACTTTGAGATTCTAAAATTTTTACATCGTGGAACGAAATTCTAATAAGTTGAGTTAAAGAGCAGATAGACTGCTCCTTAATGCTTCATTCATTTACCAGTTGCCTAGGCTGATTCCGGTTTCCCGATTGGTAAATATGAGAACTTGATGACAAAGATATACGGAACTTTGTTTTTTGCCCACGTAGTCAGATTGGCTATAAAATTTAAAAGCCAGGCACTTCAATAAAGTTCAGGTTGTGTTCATTATTCTTTAATCAAGCTGTGGGCCTACTCAGCATTAACGCTTACAATTAATTTTGTTCTTAGCTTCTGCGGTTTAAGAGGTATCATAAAAAATCGCAATTTTGCGACAAGTTGGTTGTTTGAAATTGTTTCCTTGGAATATCCTTATTATTGTCAATCTGATCTTGTTTCAATTTTCTCCCATAAGTATCCTCCCAAACATTGTCAGCAGACAAATGTTTAAAGTTTCTTTGGCTAGTTTTTGTAGTGAAGTTAAACTCATGATGAATAACCAAAAAGTGTCAAGTAGAAAATAGGTCTACTCAGGGAGAATTTTTCTAGAATATTCTTTCTCTAGATTTTTCGGACATTTTTGATAACAAAAAAAATAGTTATGCTTTTCCCAGTAATTTGCCTGCTTAAAAGTAAAGTAAATTTTATATCCTTCTATTTAATTGAATACCTCCAAGCAAATATTAAAGAAATCTTAATTCAAAATTTTCACACATTTGACATTATTCTGTTATTTGCGGCGGTCAATTTTGTTAATGACAACGGCCATGACCAGCACTTTTTTTAAATTTATCATTTGATGTGTGTTGTGATAATTACATGTTATATATGTTATAACTAAACTGAGAATACTTTCAACATTTTTACTCCGAGTTACTTGTCGGCATAATCATAAACGATGGTAAAAAGTTTTAGAACAACAATGAAGACACAAACTTGAAGTCTTTTGCTTTTAAGTTGAGTCTAGGAAATTTCCCATTTTAATTTATGGAAAAAAAATTCTGGAGCTCCAGACAAATAATCTAAAAATTATTGATATCTGGGACCCAAAAACACTTGAAAAGGAAGAGATCTAACGTTTTTGAATATTGACAAAGACCATTGCACCAGAAACCGGTAAAAAATATCTTCAAATTTTCCTGTTTTCACATATCGAGACCAAATCGAAATTCTGAAGAGTTTTATGAACGCCAAAAAAATTCCATCTGTTGTTGATAAACAATCATTTTTTGACAGATCCAACGTTTCAAATTATTCAATTTCCCTTTTGATTGTTTCAAAATTCAATAATTTTCACAGATAACGTAACAATGATTGATGAAGACCCTAGTTGACAGGAACGAGATTTTGGATCTTTTCCTCTTCATACGTAATAAAAAGCACTGTGAAAATTAACATAAGACCACATTTGACAGATCTAACGTTTCAAAAAGTGGGTTTTGTTGCCTTTTTCAATATGAAAATTTTCAAACTAGCGTGAAAGCTTTCTAAAGCATGTTCATAAATATAATATAGACCTAACCCAAGTATTGGGTAAAAAGGGCCTGTGCGTCAGAGCTAGTGCTTTGATGAGGACCCCATCTATTGTTATTGTTGAGAACATAGGTTGGACTTTAGCTGGATTTAAAATCAAAACTATAATCTGAATCAAAACCATAGAGCAGGCAAAAGCCATAACGGTTTTTCCCATTCACAACTAAGATCTGTGGAGCAGGTTTCCTGACATAAATAGCGTATTTGATGAGGGTTCTAATTTAAAAAGTGGTCGATATTGTCCAAAATAAGAATTTTTTAAAAAAAACTAAATTTTCGAGCACTCAACATGACCATTTTTTCAGAAACCCAAATTTGAGCACTCAATGTGAGCCTTTTTCTGGAAAACTAAATTTTGAGCACCCAAAATGAGCATTTTAACAAAAACCAAAATATTTGCACTGGGCACTTTACACACTACTCACATGCGCCTGGGGTCATAAAAGATTTATGCCCACTTTGCTGGGGGGGGGGGGGGGGGGGGTGGTAGGGGGACGGGGGGAAACAGAATCGATCCAGATTAGCAACCGAAAACAGCAACAAATTGAAAGTTTAGTGGTAAATAGTCATCAATTGTGCTATTGCAGTTCAGATATGAATCTACTTTGAGATCAATTTTTCTGCATCTGCTAATTGTTCTGTGCAACTACAGCTAATACTGATAGATCGTTTCTTTGGTATTCGAAACCTTTTTTGATTTCAATGACCTTGGAATCAGTGAACTGGTTCATTTCAAGAGAATCTATTTGTATAAACACCGAGCCTGAGGTCTCTGGAGGTTTTTTATCACGTTTTCTGATGCCTACTAAAACACGTCTCTCGTGGTAAGGGCAATTCAAATGATAAATTTTTAGATCTTTGTCTGCATGCGAGTGTTTCATATATGTTAGCACCAGCAAATAAAATTTGATTTTTTTCTCTATAGGGCGGAGTGAAATATTGGTTAAAGCAAAAAAAAATGACATAAGTTTTTGATTTTGATCTATTTTAAGCCGTTATGCTATGGAACGCCTTTGGAATGGAAAGCAAAGAAAGCTAAGATTGGAAGGATAGAGTAGTGATCAAATCCGATTTTTGAATTAAACACTTTTTATCTTAAAAAACTTTAATCGGTACGCAAAACGTAAGATCAACTATTTCGAATGATTTTAAGTTTAAGACTGCATTTTCCATCAAGACTGTTATCTCACAAGATCTTTCATGATTCTTTTAAGAAAAGCCTCAGGATCTTGCATTCGTTGAGATGAACGATATTTGGAAGAATCTTGCGAGGTTAAGAATGTAATTTATTTAGGTGAGTAACACGAACAATAAAATGTTTCACAAATTTTCTTCTTAGGCTGGCCTAATTTCAACGGTTACGTAGTTTTCCTTCAAGAGAAAAACGAAATGTTTTAACGTGAACTGGTAGAGGGAATGCCGGATCAATTCTCAGAGAAGGTGCCCATCGCGCGCCTTAAAACAGAGTGTCGAGGATCGAGAATCGAGCAATCTATCATCGCACCGTTTGTAGTCCGCTTTTGGATAATGGCAAAAGTGAGAGCTAAATTGAATAATTCTCAGGCGATGAAGGTAACAGTGCTTTTAGAATCCAATAAAAAAACTTTAAAAACAAAGATATCAGCGCGAACCTCGTAGCAGAAGTCAAATTTGCTCACGTGAGAAAATTTTCTCTGGGAAACAGAAACTTCATTCAAAAGCTGTTTTGAAAAACTCCATTTTGAGAACAATTTAAAAAACTGCAGCTGACAGCTAATAACTGTATTTGCGTGCGTTCCCTTTAACAGTTCATCTTTACTCTAAATAGTACTGTAATTTGACATCTCTGTCTTGCCTACAAAAAAATTGTGGGCAAATTCTGCAAAAAACCGTATTCTGCCAAAACCTACTTAAAAGTTTGTCTCTCCGGGAAAATATCCGTTGGGATTACGAGCACTGGATATAGTCACTCGTCAAAACCAGTTAAAAAATTTAAATATTTAACAAAATTTCTAAATGAAACAGGAATCAAATTTTATTTGTTTGTTATATAAATTACCGGCAACTAAATCAAATAACTCTTTTTCACAGCTAATTAGAAACACTGATGAGCTGAAAGAACAAAAATCAAGCAATAATATTCGCGCGATTTTCTCTAAACTTCAAAGAAAAATCGCACAATTGATTAAATAGAAAGTAACAGGTTTTGAACGTCAAAAGTGTTTTAAAATCGTTTTTCGATAAATGTAATGGTTCAGACAAGCAATTGGATATAATCATTTGTCTCAATTCTTTTCATTTTGGTAAGATCTGATGATTCTGAACCCATGATGAGAATAGTTTTTTCTCAAAGAAGGCTGCTGGAGTTACAACGAACTGATAGCAGGGATCGTTGTCAAAAGATTGAAAACTTAAAAAAATTTTCTCATACATTTTACGGCTCAATACGTACCGAATGTTTTCCATCTCAAAAACGTGATTTACATTTTTCCTACGCTTAGAAATATTTCAGAAATGATTGATTCAAAAGAATGTTTCTTGAAACCAAAACGTTGGATCAAAGTTTTTGTGCAGTAGATGTCGTTCCTTGAAAATTGATCCCTCAAGTTTAAACCAAATTACTTCTCTTAAGGCTCCAGGAACTATTTTGAATAGAAAAAAAATTCAAAAGTTTTAATTGCAATCACTTTAGTTTCCAAAATATTTTTCTATTTCTTTGAAAATGAATTAGTTCTAACACTAAAGGAAAACTTTTCTGCCATTGGTAACCATTGGATATTATCCGTTTGCAAAATGAGTTGAGCAGTGTTCCCTTGGTAAACTATCTGATGCTGCATTTATAATTTTTGTTGTGCAAATCATTGGGTTGATGTTATGCTTGATGTTGAAAACAACTGTTAAATCTTCCCTTTGTTAAAGATGGTAGATTGCCGACTTCTATCTCAAGACTTCATTTAAAATGTTTCAGAATTGATTGCTCTGGATTTGCGCAACCAGTTTCTCATCTTTTCAGATAGCCCCTTCTTTTTGTTTATCAACCTGGGTGACCCCAATAAACTTTTCTTGGCGACCAATTCAAAACCATTTATGATGTTTATGGTAATTTGGCAACCATATAGCCGACCATGAAAAAAATCAGAAATTTTGATCCTCCAAATTGAAAAGATTACACTTCATGGTATCCTGGAAGCCATACCCAAGGCCATGCATATTCAAGCTGCCATGCAAGACAAAAGTGTTTAATTTTGAAAAATACAAAGAAAAGTTTTAATGAACAGTCTGTGGCTACATTAAGCCTTCAATAAAAGCTGCAGCAATATCAGTTAGCTGATATTTTGATTTCTTGGCTAAATTTTTCTTAGCACGACAACAATAATCTATGGTCTTGCTCAAGGTGACAACGAAATCCAGAAAAACTCTCTTATGGAGCTCTAAAAACAAATGAGCCGAAAAATATATGAAAAGTTTTTGCCAGAAAACAAAACAATGAACAAAAAATAGCCTGTCTTTATTAGTTTACTTCAGAGAACAATGTTTGAAAGTTGCGAAGACTACTATGAAACAAATTGCGCTAAGGACTACAATTTGGGTTGATTTAAAATTATTGAATCGTTGAATTAGACAAAGAATCTATTGTGTTAGCTATATTATTTTACCGTAGCAAATTGTAGTCTTTCTCTGCGATTTGTTTCTTTGTAGCCGTCACAAAGCTGAAGCTATACTCTTTGAAATAAACTAATGAACCTAATTTTTATTGGGTCCGTGTATGAATTCGAGAAGAATGCTTTTTGAGCGTTTTTGCTATATGTCATTCACTTGCTTTTTTGGCAAATTCAAATCTATTGATAAAACAACATCCCGGCAAGTTACTGGAGCGATCAATTAAAAACAGGATATCGGAGAACGCCGGAATGCAATTGAAGCAACACGTTCTGCACATTCTGTATGCACCTCTTAGATCGAATTCTTCTGCTCGATAACAATAATCATCATAAAGTTGATGGGGTTTTTGCAAATCATAGAATTGAAGAAAAATGTCTGCTTGTTCTTGCCATTGGTACCTTAATGGAATATCTTTTATTCTACTAAGAAGCAGCATAACAACTATTGCAGCTTTTAATGGGATATGAGCTGCCTCTTCATAGTTATCTTTAAGCATATCCCAACAGAATATTTGTCTAACTTTGTCGTCCAAAGCAAGAAAGGTCAGCGCATTTGCCGCGTTCGTCCACATAAGCGGAGAAATACGGAACACACCTTTTCCTAGATCACTGTAGTTGTTGGACATACCAAAAGAGAACGCCATTGCGATTCTTTTGAGCAGGATATTGAATACGATAGTACTAATTTCTAGTTGAGAGTTCTCTTGTCTTATGCAAAGAAGGGTAAATGGTGACAGGAGAATTCGGTACTAATTATTTTTAAAAAATTAATTTAACCGAAATTTAACCCAGCCAAGTAATAAGGAGTGGAGTCAAGTCAATTCTCTTAGATATGGAAAATAGTTCAATATCTCAAATTGTTTTAAGTAGTGGCGCTGTTTCATGACGCCTGTTGAAGCCATTTTTGTGGTTCAAAAAAATTTCAGAGGCACAGAACTGATGCACTCATCGATCGGTCAAACTTTATGCTAGCGACAAGAACTCAGATAATTGAAAAGATCTCTGATAATAGAATTATTATGAAAAACCGTCAGAAACCCCAACGCCGGCGTCAAAGATTTTTAGGAAAATGATTAGACAAAAATGGAAAAAAAAAACATTTTGAACAAAGTCATGGAAAATGAAGGACACATAGCTAATCATATGGTGGGATGTACTCTGTACCAACCATTGTTTCTTATTGTCAAAACTTATTAAGCTTGTGTTGTTATATGAGAGTTTACTATTTCAGAAAAACAACAACCGCGCCTGATTTTATTTTAGTACGGCCAAAAGAAAGTGTACCACTGTGCTTGAATCAGAGTATGTGAGATGTACACGCCCGCATTTTTAAAATTGGCTTAACTTATTTTGTTGGTTCAGTTGTTCAATTTCCATACTCGGTTTCCTAATTTCTCTAAACTTCCACAAACTCCTCACATGAGTCTGCATATTTGAGTGGATATGGTAAGGTAATTCTAATTAGTTTGAGTGGGTATTAGAAATTTCATTTTTTTGCAAACCAAACCAACATACTGACAGTATCCTGTGTGATATTTCTAGTTTACACCACAAATTTCTCAATGAAAATTTGCGTACCACAAAACACAAAAAGTTTTGATTTTTTTCATAAAACAAAAATTTCTGTCAAAAATCACAAAAGCACATAGTTCGCCCGTTATTTTTCTTCGTAAGAAAAAAATATGGAACAATTGATTAAGAAACTGGAAAAATCCAATATCAACGGAAACTAAAGGATAAAATATGTTTCCTTCCAAAAGTTTCGTAGGCTCAAATATATCTCATGCCCAATCTCATGCACGTTAGAAGCATCATTTGTTTATCGTAAACCCCTGAAAATTTTCATTTAGGACAGCGATGCATTGAAGAACACCTAGAAATGTCAAGTTCTTTTACTAAAAAACATTTAGAAAGAAATCGGTAGTCCATATGTCAGTAAAATTTTTTTCAAATTTTTCATCAAAACTTTTTAATAAATTTTAAATTTTGCTTTTAGTTTAAATATAATTGTATTTCCTTCATTTCTTTAGATTTCGGGGCACATAACCAGCCAGTTCGTCTTATGAAAAAGAACAAGACTTGTTTTAGCTTAGAAGTAACTCAACTGCCGAGAAAATTTTGTCGCAAATAGATTCCACAATTCCAATGAAACGGCAATGAACGACTTGTTAATGTTTGCTTCGTCAATTCCATTAAATTTCTTAAGCTCCGTTGATTTTATGATCAAAACTGCTTAACATGTGAATAATAACAAAAAAAATACAAAAATACAAAAATACAAAAAATACCAAAAAAACAATGAGATGGAAGCGAAGACAGGACCAAAAGATTTTTTAGGTCGTAATTCAATAGCAAATTTAAAAAGAGTTAGTCGACAAAAAAATGATTGTTGTCCTACAGAAATATTGGTTGAAAAAATTCCCATATTGTTGTTAAAACAACCCACTAATGGCTATAATTGGTGAATATAATCCTGCAATGTTTGATTATGCATTTTAATGGAAACATATCTTCAGACGACAGAAGCAAATTACTTTTTTTCAAATCGTTTTTGATAATTACTGAAAAGAAGTGCCGAGTTTTCTCCTGAAAATTAAACCCAATTTGAATTTTGTTCCACAGAAACAAAATTTTGACCAATTTTTGTGACATAAATTTGTTTTCTTCCGACGAAGCAAAATTTTTAAAACAACAGCATCGCAACTCAGATTTTTGATTTGAGTTTTCTACGCACTGAACTTGATAGCCTTGAGCATTACATGCAGTAATAATTAAAGATTCTAGCTAGTATCTGTTTTCGCTTCACTCTTTCATTCAAACTCTTCGAAGCTCAATTAGTTTTTTTTTCAATTTATTAATGAAAGAGTATATTCGAAATAAACTCTCATGAGGAATTAAATTTTGGCCCCTTAGTTCTTGTCTTCAGACTTTTTTGTAAATAAATGGCATTTTTCATCAGTTATTCCAAAAACTACCACCAATTATCGTGTCATTTTTACAACACTGGCTATAGTATAACTAAACAGTTTTGAGTAGTGGCTAGCCAAATGTGAAAACTTAAATTAAGAGCTAAACATATGCGAACTTAACAAAAAAGATAGAACTGAGTTATTTGGACTGTTTTGGGGTCTTTTGTTATTCTGATAATCACCACGTAAACATAGTTTGTACTTGATATTAAATATCAAAACGAAGTGGTGATTTTTACCGGTAAAAAACTGCAATTTATTACAACCTCATCTAGAGGCGTTTCAACCAAAAATTTCAACCTCTATTACGTTTTGCTATGAAAAAATACTTCAGTTGTCTGATGTGCGGTTGTTGCGCGAAAGAATAAATCATAAAACGCAAGGGAATCGAATATTCGAATTGATAAACCAAGGAAGCCACTTCGTTTTCTCCCGCAATGACAGAATACTAAATTCTTTCAGAAAACAAAGTAAGTATTTTTTTTTACCCTTTTTAAACTTTAGCTTTGAAATTTTTCTATAAGTAGCCGAACTTCTGTTGAGGAAGGATTTTTTTCTGACAGATATACATTGAACGAACATCAGTAAAGAAAAACTGGAATAGTTGTTGGGAGTTTAAAAACAATGTTGATTTTTTCAAAATCAATTAATTTTTGACACCAGTCAAATTTCGAACACAAACAACAATCTCAAATAATCTGGTGAAAATAGCCATTTTCTATAAAAAGCGAAATATAATTAATGCCAGTATGATTGCGTTTTTTCCTCTCATCGATGTTGTAACGCCATCGATGTTCTATCAGAGCCAGGAAGATCCTTCCAGTGGAAAAGAGTAAAAAATTTTTTAGTCTCCACACCAGCATTTTTTCTGCTTTTTAGCCAACACTGTAGGACGAAATCACAAAACTAGGCGTTCAATAGTTTTGAAAAAATAAATTTTTGGATAGAATATTTAAGAAAACAAAACATTATATTGAACTTCAATTTGCGTCCTTAAGTGGGAAAAGTGAGAAGATAAATTAGCGAGTCATTACAAAGAACAAATAAAAAATATTTTGAACTAAAAAAACCTTTGCCTTGTGGTTTTTATGGAAAATTTAACATCAATTATGTTGTCATTTGCATAAAATTTTAATTTTAAGGTTTCAATTTAACAAATTTTGATATTTGTTTTAAATTTAAATATGATTGTATTTCTTTAATTTTTTTTTGTTTTCAGGACAAATAATTAGCCAGTTCATCTAATAAAAAAAACAAAATTGGTTTTGGCTTAGAAGTACTTCATCTGGTGCGAAAATGTCTTCGCAAATAGATTCTACAATTCGAATGACATTAAACAACATGTTAATGTTTGATTCGTCAATTCCATTCAATTTCTTTTGCTCCGTTTATTTTATGCTCAAAACTGTTAAACATGGAAATCAAAACAGAAAAATTCCAAAAAAAGGCAAAACAGGCCGCTGAAAGACTATGCAGTGCTAATTCCTGGAGTCAATTTAGACATGAACAAAAAGAAAATTTGAGAAAAAATCTTCCGGAATAAGAGCCACCAAAAACAATGAGATAGAAAACAGGACCAAAAGTATTTTTGGTCGTAATTCAATAGCAATTTTGAAAAGATTTTTTTGATAAAATATCTACGGCTGTCCTACAGATTATTGGTCAAAACAATTACTCCCCAAATTGTAGTCAAAATAACGCAGTAATGGCTGTAACTGATGGACATAGTGCTGTTGTGTTTTATTAAGCATTTTAATGGAAATATATGAAACATATGTTTATACGAGAAGCAATTTACTAATTTTTAAATCGTTCTTGACAATCACTGAACGGAATTGCCGAGTTTTTTCCGGAAATTAAACTTCATTGGAATTTTTTTTCTTCAAACACGAAATTTTGAACAATTTTGTGACTTAAATTGGTTCTCTTCCGACGAAAAAAACTTCTAAAAAAAAGCATTGCCGTTCAATATTTTGATCTAAGTTCGCTTTGCTTTAAAATTGATAGCCTTGAGCATAAACTGCAGTAATATTTATAGATTTTATCAAGTATATGTTTTTGCTCTGTTCTTCTATTCAACCTCAATTAGTTTTTAAATTTTTTTTTGAAAGAGTATATTGGAAAAAATACTCGCGAAAAATTAAATTTTTGCCCTTTCCGTTTTGCATTTCGACTTTTTTGTGGCGTTTTTTGGCATTTCTTAACCTATTTTCCAAAAACATTCAAAATAATGAGTTTACATTCGAATTTGAGACTTATTGTTGTTTCTTAGCCATTGCCATGCAACGCCAAAAATGAGTTCCGACAAGTTTTAACATAACCGACTAAACGTCGGTGGAATCGTTCTCGAAATATTATTGGGAGCTCTAATCAATTGTAACCTGCTTCAGTCGGGGGAGGGAGGTAGGGAGGGAAGGGAACCAACTTCGTAAGGTTAGCTTTGTCATATCTATTAATTTTAATTTATGCTCGAAACTGTTAAATTTGCACAACCAAAAAAACAGGCAAAACAGCCAGCTGAAAAATTACGCAGCGGTATTTTTATTTTGAGTCTGGAATCAATTTAAAAAAACATATGAAATTTTTAGGAAACAGACCTCCTGAAGGAAAGCCAACAAAAACAACGAGAAAAAAGAGAGGACCAAATGTCTTTTGGAACTGATTCAACAAAAAACGGACTAAGTTTTATCGGCAGTAAAATTTGACTGTTGAGCAACAGTTTATTGGTCAGATAAAGCATGCACCATATTATTCTTTTAATAACACATTTATGGCTATAACTTGTGGCTCTAGTCCTGCAGTGTTTGCTTAAGTTGGGAACTTTTGTTTTAACGATAAAAGCCAATTGTCTAAACTTCAATTCATTTTTGATAAACAGTGAATAGTGTTGTTGAGTTGTAATCAGAAACAAACAAATTATTTTAGTTCTTTCTTCAAAATATTGTTTCGACCCCTCTTTATGACCACAATTGGTGGTCGTTCCATAAAATAATCTTGGATTTTGAAAAAAGACTTAATGTTTCATATTTTATTAATGTTGTTATGTGCATAAATTTTTAATTTTAAGGTTTCAATTTATCAAATTTTGATATTTTTTTAAAATTTGAATAGGATTGTATTTCTTTAATTTTTTTGGTTTCAGATAAAATAATTAGCCAGTTCATATGATGAAAATTAACAAAATTGGTTTCGGCTTAGAAGTACTTCATCTGGCGGCAAATAGATTCTACAATTCCAATGACATTAAACGACCTGTTATTGTTTTATGCGTCAATTCCATTCAATTTCTTTTGCTCCGTTTATTTTCTGCTCGAAACTGTTAAACATACGAATCAAAAAATCTTCCTGAATGAGAGCCACCAAAAACAGTGAGATTGAAAACAAGACCAAAATGTTTTTGGTCGTAATTCAATAGCCATTCTGAAAAGATTTTTTCGGCCAAAAATCTACGGCTGTCCTACAGATTATTGGTCAAAACGATTACTCCTCATATTGTGGTTAAAACAACGCACTAAAGGCTATAACAGATGGATAGAGTCCTGTTGTATTTCAATAAGCATTTTATTGGAAACATATGTTAAGACAAGAAGCAAATTACTAATTTTGAAATCGTTTTAGATAATCACTGACCGGACTTACCCAGTTTTTTTTCAGAAATGAACTTCATTGGAATGTTTTTCTTCAAAAATGAAATTTTGATCAATTTTAGTGAGTTAAATTGGTTCTCTTACGACAAAAAATAGTTTCTAAAAACGAAGCATTGCCGTACAATATTTTGATTTAAGTTCGCTTCGCTTTAAAATTAATAGCCTTGAGCATAAATTGCAGTAATTTTTATAGATTTTAGCAAGTATAAATTTTTTCTCAGTTCTTCTATTCAAACCAAATTAGTTTTTTGTCAATTTTTTTTAAAAGAGTAAATTGGAAAAAGATTCTCAAGAGAAATTAAATTTTTAGTTTTTTGGTTTTGCGTTTTGACTTTTTGTGGCGTTTTTTGGCATTTCTTAATTTTTTTTCCAAAAGCATTCAAAATAATGAGTATACTTTCGACGTTGGGACATATTGTTGTTTCTTAGCCATTGCCATGCAACGCAAAAAATGAGTTCCGACAAGTTTAAACATAACTGACTTAACCTCGGTGTAATTGCATTCGAACTATTAGTGGGAGCTTTAATCAATTTCAACCTGCTTCAGTCGGGGGAGGGAGGGAGGGATGGGAACCAATTCTGTCAGTGTAACTTTGTCATATCCATTCAACTCCTTAAGCTCCTTTTACCTTTTAGTTTATGCTCGAATTGGTTAATTTGCAAAACCTAAAAAAATAGGCAAAACAGCCCGCTGATAAATTACGCAACGGTATTTTTTTTTGAGTCTGGAATCAATTTAGACAAACATATGGAAATTTTTGGAAACAGACTTCCTGAAGGAAAGCCAACTAAACATCGAGAAAGAAGACAGCACCAAACTCTTTTTGGACCTAATTTAACTGAAAGAACGGACTAAGTTTTATCGGCAGTAATATTCGACTGTTGAGCAACAGTTTACTGGTCAGATAAGGAATGCACCATATTATTCTTATAATAATGCATTAATGGCTATAGCTTGTGGCTGTAGTCCTGCAGTGTTTGCTTAAGTTGGGAACATTTGTTTTAACGACAGAAGCCAATTGTCTAAAATTCAATACGTTTTTGATAAACTGTGAATAGTGTTGTTGAGTTGTTTTCTGAAACATACAAATTATTTTAGTTATTTATTCAAAAAAAAGTTTCGAACCCTCCTTATGACCGATCTTGGTGGTGGTTTCTTAAAATTGGCTTCTTTTTTGAAAAAAGACTTAACGTTCCTTTTTTTTACCTAAGTTTTCAATGCTTTAAATTTGTCAACCTTGAGCAAAATATTCACTAATATTTAAAGAATTTAGCAAGGCTCTGTGTTTCTGTTTTTTTTTTGTTTTCTTCAAATTCATCGATCCTTAATTAGATCTTTTGTTTTCAATTTTGCTTATGAAATGTATATTGGTAACAAAGTGTTTTTCGAGGAACCAAGTATAGGTTTTTGCTCTATTCTTCTTTTCAAACTCATGCTCCTCAATAAGTTTTTTTTTCAACTTTTTTAATGAAAGAGTACATTGGAAAAAGATTCTCGCGAGAAATTAAATTTTGGCCCTTTTTTAGCATTTTAAAGGAAACTTATGTTAAGACTAGAGACAAATTACGAATTTTCAATTAGTTTCTGATAATCACTGAACGGAATTACCCAGTTTTTTTCAGAAGTGAAACTTCATTGCAATGTTTTTCTTCAAAAACGAAAATTTGACCAATTTTAGTGAGTGAAATTGGTTCTCTTACGACAAAAAAAGTTTCTGAAAACAAAGCATTGCCGTTCAATATTTTGATTTTGTTCGCTTCGCTTTAAAATTAATAGCCTTGAGCATAAACTGCAGTAATATTTATAGATTTTATGTTTTTGCTCAATTCTTCTATTCAAACTAAATTAGTTGTCTGTTAAATTTTTTGAAAGAGTATATTGGAAAAAGATTTACAAGAGAATATAAATTTTTAGATTTTTGGTTTTGCGTTTTGACTTTTTTGTGGCGTGTTTTGGCCTTTTTTAACTTTTTTCCAAAAACATTCAAATTAATGTGTATTCATTCGATTTTGGTATATTGTTGTTTCTGACATATTGGTATATTCATGACATATTGTTGTTTCTTAGCCATTGCCATGCAACGCAAAAAATGAGTTCCGACAAATTTAAACATAACTGACTTAATGTTGGTAGAATCGCACTCGAACTATTAGTGGGAGCTCTAATCAATTGCAAACTGCTTCAGTCAAGGGAGGGAGGGAGGGATGGGAACCATTTTCGTAAGTGTAACCCTGTCATATCCATTGAACTCCTTAAGCTCCTTTACCTTTTTTATGTTCGAAACTGTTAATTTGCAAAACCTAAAAAAAAGGAAAAAACCCGCTGAGAAATTATGCAACGGTATTTTTATTTTGAGTCTGGAATCAATTTAGACAAACATATGGAAATTCTTGGAAACAGACTTCCTGAAGGAAAGCCAACAAAACAACGAGAAAGAAGACAGCACCCGACTCTTTTTGAAACTAATTCAACAAAATAACGGACTAAGTATTAGCAAGTATATGTTTCTTTTCTATTCTTCTATTCAAACTCAATTAGTTTTTTTTTTAATTTTTCATGAAAGAGTATATTGGAAAAAAGATTCTCGCGAGAAATTAAACTTTTGCCCTATGATTTTGCGTTTTGACATTTTTTGTGGCGTCTCTTGGCATTTTTTAACCTTTTTTTGCCGAATACGTTTTAAATAATGAGTATACATCGATATTTTTACTTATTGTTGTTAACTGGTACTTACCAATGCCATGTGACGCAAAAAATGAGTTCGGAGAAGCTTTAACATAACCCCGTAAACGTCGGAAGAACTGCTCTAGAACTACTAGTGGGAGCTCTAATCAACTGCAACCTGCTTCAGTTGGGGGCAGGAGGGAGGGAGGGGGACGCTAATTTGGACTAAGAAGTTCAATAGTGGGCTTCAAATAACCACATTGGAGGTTAAGATATATCATATTTGAGGTTAAAATTGAAAAATGATACCAGTTTTGGCGCGCTTTTCATTTGACTTTTGGTGTTAATTTGCCGCCAATTGAGTTCAACTGCTTGAAATTGTGATTTTGAGAGAATTTGGGATAACGCAAAACGCAAAAAGACAAGGTCGTAAAAATCACCCGAGCAGTCAGAACCGTCGAGCAAAATTTTTGCATAAAAAAGGCACACCCGTTTACAATAATTGCTATGAATTTCGTTCAACAGCAATTAAAAATGAAATAAAACACACAAGCATAAAACCACCTAAAACTATTTTTCATTAAAATCAACGTAATATTTAATTTTCCTATTTACTTTATTATAGAAATTCTCGAAAAAAAGAAAATTAGGTAAGAAAAACAGCCTGAAATCCAATTATTTTCTTGTTCATAAAGGCCGCAGTGATCTCCCAGAGTTTTTCCACAGAAATTTTTCTTAATCAGATTATTCTAAAATTTCTTCAACTATTATTTATTAACTTTTTTATAGATTTGGCTGTTTTTGGTTCAATTTCTTGATATTGTGTCAAATACTTAGCATATCACGTTACTTACAAGTATTTTGGCTAATGAAAAACTAAAAATGGAAAGCTTTAGAAAAATATTCATCAAATTGTGGCTTGAGTTTATGAAGATACAGCCATATTTAAACTTTAGCCATAGCACTTTTTCTATAAGAGCCACGCTTCTGTTGGGTTTGGGTTTTTTCTGACTGAATAAATATTTTCGGAATCTAGTGAGGAACAATTGTAATAATTAGCGGAGTTTCATTACAATGTTGATCATTTAAAATGAATTAGTTTCTGAAAATTGTGAATTTTTACTTGCCAGGAGATAGATTTGAACAATGCTCTCAACACCGAGCTGATGCCGTTTCTTCCTCGCCACATAACCGACTAAACGTCGGAAGAATTGCTCTCGAACGACTAGTGGGAGCTCTAATCAATTGCAGCCTGCTTCAGTTGGGGAGGGAGGGAGGGAGGGGGAGTCTGAATGTGACTAAGAAGTTCAATAGTCGGCTTCAAATAACGGGTGGGGGGGGGGGGGGTGCGGGCGGGGGGGGGGTAGGTAGGTAGGTGTCGGGGGGGGGTTATATAGGTGGGGGGGGTTTGTGCGGTGTAGTTTAGATAAATTGGGGTGACTTATATTGGATCATAAAAATCTCAAAATGACCTCTTCACCTTGATTATTACCAGCAGTTCCTAATTACTATACACAAACAAAGCTACTGTTAAAGTCCAATGTTCGAAAACGGAAGTCAACAATCAAAAACGAAGGTAAATGCTTGAACAGAAAGAAGTCAAAATTCAAGTCATGACCAAACTTTCTTTCTGCTTTAAAAAAACCTGTTGAATCTCAATACTCCTATTCGAGTCGTAAAAAGACACACACGTTTACAATAATTGCTATGAACTTCGTTCAAGACCAATTAATAATTTAGGAGGAAGGGTGAACATTTAGTCATCCGTCATACCTGCAATATATTTCCGTTTTTATCTGTTGATCACAAAAATAGGGCTCCAAAAGTCTTGAAAAAGAAATAAGGCTCCAAACGCTCCTTTGGGGTCGGTTACTGCCAAGTTGAAAAGATAAATTGAATAGCGGTTCAATAAATAGAACTAATACGAATCATATTGAAATGAAAAAAACCAATGCCTCGTTGATTGATTGCAAATATTAAAACATATCATGTCATTATTTCTATAGATTCTCGATTTCATGGTTTCAAGTTAACAAGTTTTGATAGTTGTTATTAATTTAAAATTAATTGAAATTCCTGCAATTTCTATTGTTCCGGGGCAAATTATTGACCAGTTCGCCTTATGAGAAAAAAACAAGTTTGATTACAACCTAAAGGTGCTTCATCCGAAGAAAACGGTTGTCGCAAATCGCAAAAAGTCTTCAATTCCAAAGAAATGACATTAAAAAAATTCGTAAGGTCAGCTTTGTCATATCCATTCAACTCCTTAAGCTCATTTCACCTTTTAATTTTCTCTCGAAAAGGTTAAATTTGCGAATGAGCTCAAAAATCAAAAAAAAAATAAGCAAAATGGCCCGCTGAAAAACTAAGCAGCGGTCTTTTTATTCTGGTTCTGGAATAATTTTCGACAAACAAAAAGAAATTTTGGGAAACAGACTTCCTGAAAGAAAGCCAAAAAAACCAACGAGAACGAAGACAGGACCAAATGCTTTTTGGAAGTAATTCAATAGAAAAACGAAAAGAAAAGATTTATCCACAGTAAAATTTGTTTGTTGAGCAGCAGTTTATTGGAAATATAAAGCATGCACCATATTAATCTTATAATAACGCTTTTATAGCTATAGATTGTGGCTATATTCCTGCAGTGTTTGCTTAAGTTGGGAACTTTTGTTTTAACGACAGAAGCCAAGTTTCTAAATTTCAATTTGTTTTTGATAAACAGTGAATAGTGTTGTTGAGTTGTTATCTGAAAAACACAAATTATTTTAGTTCTTTACTCAAGAAAATGTTTCGACCTCTTTTTATGACGGCAATTGGTGGTCGTTCCTAAAATTGGCTTCGTTCTTGAAAAAAGACTTAACGTTTCATATTTTATTTAAGTTTTCAACGCTTTAAATTTGTCAACCTTGAGCATAATATGCACTAGTATTTAGAGAGTTTAGCAAGTCTCTGTGTTTTTGTTTTGTTCTTCTGTTCAAATTCATAGATCCTCAATTAGTTCTTTTGTTCTCAATTTTCATATGAAATGTATATTAGTAAAAAATTTTTGAGGAACTAATTTTTTGGTTTCTTGGCTTTTGCGTTTCGACTTATTTGTGAACAAACTGCCTGGTTTAACCCGTTTGCAGATTATTTCAATAATGATTAATATGTGTTTTGTGTTTTGTAGACATTGTTTATGTGACAAAAAAGAGATCCGAAAACTTTATAAAAAAAAGAAAAATTTTTAACTATAAAACCGAATGAAAATTTCATTTCTTTAAAATCAACGTGATAGTAAGTTTTCAAAGTCGCTGTTTTTTATTAAGAAAACTCTCCAATTAAGTTTGACTTCGTTAATTTGAACTCCTGTTGTTCAATTTAAATAATAGCCATGAATTCTTTCTTGTTCAAAACATTGCTAATAATTTCAATTTCTAAATAAATTGATGAGAAAAATGTAATCGATAGGTGCATATATTTGTTTAGGTTTTATTTACATTATTTGTTTAGGTTAAAGTTTTGAACCGTCTTCCAGGTACTTAGCATGTCACCTTAAAAGTATCATGGCTTCACAAAAAAAAATAAAATTGAAGGACTTTTTAAAAATCAGGTTAAAGTTTGGCTAGAAATTTTTATATACAAACAATAACTAGGAACGTTACATATCTTTTTACTGATAATCTTATAAATAAAATCGTCTGTGTTTCTTTTAGCAACGTCATGCATATGCTTCACAGGTTTTGTCAGGAGAAACAAGGTCCTGTATTTTATTGCAAAATGTACCTTTTTTTTCTTATTGTGACGATTAGCAATAACTCAGCCAAATTCGTTTCATGTATGTGGTGGTAATATTTTGCTGACTAATTTTAAAATTATTGGTTACTTGGAGAAAGAACGCAAGCATTTGGGCACACTGCAATGCACAATAATAAATTTTTTAAGAAGACAATTTCCTGTTTAGCATGAAGTTGTGCGGAATAAATAACTGGCTGTCTTCTATCCGCCGAATAGCTGCTTTGACCACAGAGCATCCTTTGGTTCCAATATGACTTGTAAGGTCTCGAATTTGAAGTGAGATCATAAAAGAAAAAATAAAGCAAAATAACTGCAAGAGTTTAATCATCTTGATCGCATTTTCATGCTATCATATATTTAATAAGAAGGTCTGTATCACAACCTTGGTTTTTGGAATTATACTTCCTGTGCCCTCCCTAAATTTCCAGCGGGATATTTTCCGTGTGTGCCCCCCAGCTAAGTGCGCGCATATTATTTGCTTACGCAGACGCACGTGCTATGATTTTAAATATAGATTTACTATGTAATGGCACGTTCTCATGTAACTGGGGGGGGGGGGGCGCATAACGTACTGGGGGGGGGGGGAGGCACATACGGAAAAGATCCTATAAGCGATGTACGTATAGCAATTAGTATTGTTTTCGAAAAACGAAATTTTACTGATCGTCAAAATTAAGTTTGCATCCTCTAAATATCTAAACTAAAAACTCAATTTTTGAAGCATTATTCATCCATCTTTTAATCAAAATCAGGAGATAAATGTTACACCGCCGATCCCCTTGAGAATTGGATGGAGATCGTGAAATTTACATTGAGGTTCTTGTTAAGATACCATTGAACATTCACTGAACGTCATAAGTTCGCATGACCACTATCCAAGGGATTCAATGGTGCAAAATTTTTCTCCGAAAAATGGATCGCAAGATGGAGTAGCCTTTCTTCAAGGTTTGAAATTTTAATTTAAAAACCAGAGGGTGCGCACTTCTTTTTGAAGTTCAGTACAAAAAAAGTTTTGAGAGCTCAGAGTAAATGTGTTAGCACAGAGCATTTTGCCATATGGCACACGAATTGCTTCCCTAATTTTTTTTTATAAACTCAGATAGAAATTATCTAAAAATATTTTTGTTCCTAGAACTTGCTCAGATTGTATTTTCATGTATCAACAAAATGACTGAGAAAACTTTAGATTTCTGCCTTCTCGGGTACCAAAATCCTCTGTGCCGACAAAGACAGCTACGAAAGTTCAGTCTTGAAGAAAATAAATAGTTTTCTGAGAAATGATTTGACTTGTAGAGAGCACAGAAAGAATTAATCACCCGCTAATAGCAGGAGGCAACCTCAACTCTTGGACCTCAATTTTGCTGTTAAAGAAAATCAACAATAGAGTTAGGCTCAACCACTAATTTTGAAAGTAGAAGTCACTATTTGATACTTTTTCTAGCGTCACAATAATTTTCAAGATTTCATGTTTCATGTCACACTAAACTTTGAACTTAATCATTTTTTCGTCCACTTTTCATACTTGTCTCAAAGAGTTCAACCTTACGAAATGGTATAAAATGAGCAATCAAGAAACAAGGCATACATTCTTTAAAGATAATTAAAGGGGATAAGTGAAAACAGGAAACAGTCACAAAATATAACAACTTCGGCAAGTAGGACTTTTTTAGGTCTATAATTGAGTCAATATAAATAAATATTTTCATAAATTGCTCATTTTTCTAAATACAATAAAGTGTGACAATGATAGTGACACAACAGAGCCGGCTGACGACCTCTGCACTACTACCCTACTACAATAATATCAAGGAAAACAGAAAAAAATATTATTTGGGAAAAACGATTATTCAATTGTTGGATGGATTCGCTGCACTAGAATTGCAATGTTACTATAAATTTTAATTGAATTCTCTCTTTGAGTTTTGAACAGCGAAACTGAGGTCTAAATAAGTTAGAGTATAGTTCTGAGAAGCCTTCGGCAATTCGAGCTCAGCCTCGGGCGCAAGCGCCCTCGGCTTTGAGCTTTAATTTCCTTAGGCTTCCCAGAGGTAAACTCTAACATACACTTAGCAGTCCCAAAAGTGGCCCTTCTCATCATAGAAAAATTGGTGTTTGTTCAGAGTCTTTACAAAAGGAATAAAATACATGGAAAGTATGAGACGGCTAAAGTATCTTGCTATGAGATAATGACGTCAAGGTTCTATGCATATGCACCAGTTGTGTAGGACTCGAAAACTGAGCAAAGAAGTACAAATATTTTTAGAGTTTTTATATGATGTGGTTGATTTTAGTATTTTACAACTTCTTCTCGATAAGATTGAAGTTAAGCAGTTAAACGCTTTAAGAACAGTATGATTCTTGCTACTATTCTTTTAGTTCTGGTAAAAAGGTGTCCGTTATTGATTGTATATTCGCGTAAAAGTTATTAATGAATTTGAAACAGACCGCAAATCAAATGAAAACGAAATGAAATGACTTAATGATCTGAAGCTACAGATGTACAAGACGAAGAGTATCACATAGGGCAATAATCCAACAGGATATGGTACGCTCAAATTAACAGACATGAAATTCTGGTACATAGATTTTAAGTATTATAAGTATTATACTAGTGCGTTTGGACTCATCGAAATACCGAGGGGCAGAAACTATGTCAAATGCCAAGCGAATATAATATAGGGTTTTGAAAACATTGACCTAATGTTGTCTAGGTAGAGTATAATATCTGATGTAGGATCAGGGCAGTTCTGCTTTTAGTTTTGAACAATCTCATATTAAGCAAGTATTTGCAAAATTATGCATATGTGAAAATAAGGTTGAATGGATGGTTATGCTTGCCAAATATTTCAATCAGTTATAATTGTTTTTAAAAAAGAAAAACGATTTAACCTTCGAGGAAAAATTATCTGGATAAGGAAGCAATATCTTGTCCTTCATTTGCAAATAAATACTGCACAATCGAAGGTAGTGGTGAATTATGTTTTATTTTTGTCTGCATTTCTAACCTGTGCACAACCTGCTGATGAGTACAGACAAAATATAGTCATGAGTTAGCACTATGTAAGTGAGGGAGAAAAGTTTTGGTTTGCAACAAAAGTAGAAAATATATCAAAAACTTTTCAATAGTTTTAAAATTGCTTGACTAAATTTCAGAAGCATTAACTGTCTGTTAGATCATATCATAGACGCATTGTTGGTCACAAGAGGGAAATTTATGCTCTAGAAAAGCTTAGAAAATCAAGGGTAGAAATGGCAGATTAACTTTGTCAAGTAAGTTGCAAATAAAGCTTAGTAACGCCTGGGAACATAGCACAAGCAAAGGAAAACTGCGTTTGTTGCGCAAGTTTTTTGCGTACCTAATTGCCCCCCTATTTCTAAAATGACCAAATCTCACCCTAAAATCTTTTACCTCTAATTCTTCGAACACATTAGAACATAAATCTTATTCAGCCCCCTGCATTGGGCCCAGCGCTCGAACACAAACGCTTCTGCAACAAGGCACTAAAAACCTGATGCAAACAATTCTTAAGCTCTAACAAATGCTTAGAAAACCAAAAGTTAAAGATAAACGAGATAGGAAAAGAGGTCGCAACAAGAAATCAGATCAGACGAGTTGTGCTTTTCATACTCAATCAAAGATTGATGATGATGACAAATAATGAGATGAAGCCAATTAAATAACATCTATTATCATAATATTATTGATTCCGATTTTTCATAGTGTATCTTGTCCTTTAAGACGAAATAGAAGACTTACTGAGAGAATGAATGCTCCTGAACGCTATTTTTTCCTTTTATTCATCCCTGATTTTTGAAATTTCTCTAGGCTAATGATTTGGAGGGAACATGAGAAAAAACTTATGTGTGAGAACGAGTCTAATTTTTTCGTGACGACATGCTCTGTATATTTGTTGATATTGATTATAGCTGTCCCGATGTATTAACATTAGGTCAAACAGTTTATGATTTCTTTTTAAAGATTTTTTTGCTTTCATAAAGGTTAAAAATAGTGAGCTGGTTTTAAAGTGAGCAGATACCTTGAGTAGATTTTATAATGCAGTTATTTTTTTCCAAAACCTTCTTTGCAGTAATTTAATGTGAGCAAAATATGCCGTGCATTAATGTTCTCGGTGACGCATTGATTGATCTAAAATCCTTCCTAGTGCTATTTGAGTGGCTTGGTTTTGTATCTAGGAACACAACAGCGGGTTAGGCGTATCGAATATGTTGATTGGCGATTTGTTTTTGCAGACAAAAAAAACTTCTTCCAAAAGAGTGAAACTGAAATTATTTCATATAAAAAAATTACAGAAAAATTTTAGTAATTGCAAAACCTTGCAAGAACACCATTATGGGACTTCTTCTTCATGTGACCCTGCAACTATCCGGGTGGATGCTATTTGAACCCTACAGACGCATATGCCATAATTATTTCATAACGATTTGCTATGAGACATTTTTTTTATTTAGTAAACTTTTCTTTCAATTATGTTTATTATTTTTAATTGATGCATGCACAAAACCTTGTTCATCTTCGTTTTCAGACACACAAGAAAATGAGACACTGCCTGAAATCTGAAAATTTACAGAAAAAGTATGTCCTTTAAAGTTGTCGCTGTATCCTTTTCCTAATTTTCGGTAAAATGAAAATTATGATGGATGTGATTGGCCCAATCAGAGAATCTGTAGATTAAAAGTTCTGATGAGTTAAGTTACCGTCGTTCAAGGCGCTCCAATTTTTTGCTGTTTGACGAGTATTGAAGAACGAAAATTTAGAATTTGGTAGACTTGGTCTGAAATGAAAGGGATATATACTTCAAATTAAATTCTGGAGTTTGTTAAATAATCTGTCTCTTAACCTTAATTCGCAAAGAGCGTTACTACACAAGTCTTATAAGGAACATAAACAAAAATTCGTGCTTTAGTTCTTACCGTTTTGTAGCTATTTCTAATTAGGTAAATAGTTACTCAGGGTATTTAAAACTTGGTTCTGATTTCTATTTGTATCCAACGAAAGTTTGTTTATATTCCAAGGCGGGAAAAAAGGATGTAGAAGTAAAAAAAAGAATGAATGATGAATTTCGGAGCATAAATTGTTGGCAGAATTTGCAAACCCCGTAGTACTAACCAATTTGTGTTTATTGTAAGTTATAATTGTTTTCCTGAATATCTTCAATGTCTTGAAGAATTGATAAAATTATATACAATCGGATTCAGAATGCTATAACAGAAAAATCGAATAATTAGCAAGTATTTCGTCTTTTGATACCCACAGCTTCTCTGAAAATTACAAGCAAGGTCGAAAATCATGTAGAGTTTGGGTACCAGGTTGAGATGATACAGATTTTGCCTTGTTCAAACTTTCCGTGCGCTCATGTGCTCGTTCTGAAACGCTTATGAAAAGACCCGTCCGCACCAAAATGCAATAGGACACAGACTTTGCCTTGTTCAATTTATGAAACATCTAAGAAAGACCAAAAATTATACGATCCAGACTTTGCTTGTTCGTGTTTAAAGAACAAAACAGATCTTTAAAGTAAGCCCATGACAAAGACGTTTAAATATTGATGACAACGTATTGGGCGTTCAAAGTTTTATTAAAAGTTTTATTCTACGTTTTATTCGAAGT
>NW_027450173.1:72500-74955 GCF_964194025.1 Convolutriloba macropyga | reverse complement strand
CTAAAGCTAGTTCAAGCTAGCTCAAGCTAGCTAAAGCTAAGACAAGCTAACTCAAGCTAACTCAAGCTAACTCAAGCTAGTTCAAGCTAACTCAAGCTAGCTAAAGCTAACTCAAGCTAACTCAAGCTAACTCAAGCTAGCTCAAGCTAACTCAAGCTAGTTCAAGCTAACTCAAGCTAGCTAAAGCTAACTCAAGCTAACTCAAGCTAACTCAAGCTAACTCAAGCTAGCTAAAGCTAACTCAAGCTAACTCAAGCTAACCCGAGCTAACTCAAGCTAGCTCAAGCTAACCCAAGCTAGCTAAAGCTAACTCAAGCTAACTCAAGCTAATTCAAGCTAACTCAAGCTAACTCAAGCTAACTCAAGCTAACTCAAGCTAGCTAAAGCTAACTCAAGCTAACTCAAGCTAACTCAAGCTAACCCGAGCTAACTCAAGCTAACTCAAGGTAGCTAAAGCTAGTTCAAGCTAACTCAAGCTAGCTAAAGCTAAGACAAGCTAACTCAAGCTAACTCAAGCTAACTCAAGCTAACTCAAGCTAACTCAAGCTAGTTCAAGCTAACTCAAGCTAACTCAAGCTAACTCAAGCTAGCTAAAGCTAACTCAAGCTAACTCAAGCTAACTCAAGCTAACCCGAGCTAACTCAAGCTAACTCAAGGTAGCTAAAGCTAGTTCAAGCTAGCTCAAGCTAGCTAAAGCTAAGACAAGCTAACTCAAGCTAACTCAAGCTAACTCAAGCTAGTTCAAGCTAACTCAAGCTAGCTAAAGCTAACTCAAGCTAACTCAAGCTAACTCAAGCTAGCTCAAGCTAACTCAAGCTAGTTCAAGCTAACTCAAGCTAGCTAAAGCTAACTCAAGCTAACTCAAGCTAACTCAAGCTAACTCAAGCTAGCTAAAGCTAACTCAAGCTAACTCAAGCTAACCCGAGCTAACTCAAGCTAGCTCAAGCTAACCCAAGCTAGCTAAAGCTAACTCAAGCTAACTCAAGCTAATTCAAGCTAACTCAAGCTAACTCAAGCTAACTCAAGCTAACTCAAGCTAGCTAAAGCTAACTCAAGCTAACTCAAGCTAACTCAAGCTAACCCGAGCTAACTCAAGCTAACTCAAGGTAGCTAAAGCTAGTTCAAGCTAACTCAAGCTAGCTAAAGCTAAGACAAGCTAACTCAAGCTAACTCAAGCTAACTCAAGCTAACTCAAGCTAACTCAAGCTAACTCAAGCTAGTTCAAGCTAACTCAAGCTAACTCAAGCTAACTCAAGCTAGCTAAAGCTAACTCAAGCTAACTCAAGCTAACTCAAGCTAACCCGAGCTAACTCAAGCTAACTCAAGGTAGCTAAAGCTAGTTCAAGCTAACTCAAGCTAGCTAAAGCTAAGACAAGCTAACTCAAGCTAACTCAAGCTAACTCAAGCTAACTCAAGCTAACTAAAGCTAGTTCAAGCTAACTCAAGCTAGCTAAAGCTAACTCAAGCTAACTCAAGCTAACTCAAGCTAGCTCAAGCTAACTCAAGCTAGTTCAAGCTAACTCAAGCTAGCTAAAGCTAACTCAAGCTAACTCAAGCTAACTCAAGCTAACTCAAGCTAGCTAAAGCTAACTCAAGCTAACTCAAGCTAACCCGAGCTAACTCAAGCTAGCTCAAGCTAACCCAAGCTAGCTAAAGCTAACTCAAGCTAACTCAAGCTAATTCAAGCTAACTCAAGCTAACTCAAGCTAACTCAAGCTAACTCAAGCTAGCTAAAGCTAACTCAAGCTAACTCAAGCTAACTCAAGCTAACCCGAGCTAACTCAAGCTAACTCAAGGTAGCTAAAGCTAGTTCAAGCTAACTCAAGCTAGCTAAAGCTAAGACAAGCTAACTCAAGCTAACTCAAGCTAACTCAAGCTAACTCAAGCTAACTCAAGCTAGTTCAAGCTAACTTAATGAAGTTAACCCAAGCTAACTTGGGTTAATGAAGTCAAACTCAAGCTAACCCGAGCTAACTCAAGCTAACTCAAGCTAATTCAAGCTAACTCAAGCTAACTCAAGCTAATTCAAGCTAACTCAAGCTAATTCAAGCTAACTCAAGCTAGCTCAAGCTAACTCAAGCTAACCCAAGCTAACTTAAGCTAGCTTAAGCTAATTAAAGCTAATTAAAGCTAACTCAAGCTAACCCAAGCTAACTTAAGCTAGCTCTAGCTCGCTGCCACTGTTAGGCCATTTGGGAGCGCTTTTCTCGCACTCTGATTGGCTGCCACTGTTAGGCCATTTGGGAGCGCTTTTCTCGCACTCTGATTGGCTGCCACTGTTAGGCCATTTGGGAGCGCTTTTCTCGCACTCTGATTGGCTGCCACTGTTAGGCCATTTGGGAGCGCTTTTCTCGCACTCTGATTGGCTGCCACTGTTAGGCCATTTGGGAGCGCTTTTCTCGCACTCTGATTGGCTGCCACTGTTAGGCCATTTGGGAGCGCTTTTCTCGCACTC